>NC_045476.1:118333205-118633205 GCF_009650955.1 Corvus moneduloides | reverse complement strand
CCTCAAAAGTCTTTTGTATATGAACTGTGTGTACTCTTAACACAACTTCTCTAAGCCTCTGCAGGAAAATATAAGGCAAGTGGTAGAAAATCAAATGCAAAGCAGAAATTAAGGGTCACACCTCACTGATTAAACGTACTTGAAAAAAGTACTTTCTCTTTTAATATGATGATCATCAACTATTCATCAAGCCAAATAGAAGACTGATGTGTGATGCTTCTCACCATGTTCTGCAGTTGTAGGTGTGAGCTACTTGGTGCTGCACAGACCTGGAAATCTTCTGCAAAGGTGTCCATTGGGTACATTTTGACTTAAGTAGTGTATTGAAGTAAGAACTTGAATGAAAACAGAGTGAAAATAGTGATGGAGCAAGCCTGGCAGTACTGAATGATGGCATCTTTCACGTGATGGTAAGAATAGGAAGCGCAGCAGAGGAGGAGGACAGAACTGGGCTTTGGTTACTAATATATGTTGATGGCTGTCAGTTCTCTGCTAGCCTAATTCTTCCCTAGTGGATGAGTAGGATGTGCAGGGCTTGCTGCTCTGTAGGTTATTTTATACATAAAAACTGTAGTTCCTGTGCAGGCTGATGTGTGCTTACATCAATCAAAGGACAAGCTGGTCTAACTTAGATGATGAAACTTCTGTTTATGAGGACTCTTGATTGCATATTGACTCAGTTATGCCTAGCTGATTGTGATGACACTGTACTCATTAAATGGAATTAATTTGCATATTATCTCTGGACTAATCAAGAATAACTGTAACTACCAAGTACTTGATTTTGTCACATCATTACTCTGAAGCATAAGCTTTCAGTAGTGACAAGAATGGAGAAGAGTAGATTTCCTAGCTCAGTTTTTCTGGAAACTCAATTTGAATGAATTTTTTGCTTAAGATGGTATTTGGGGCTAGTGGATTTGCCCCATTATTTTAAAAGTAGTAGATGACAAATCAGAGTCTGTGGTGAATGTTGATTGCTACCAGTAAAAGAATTGTTGGGGGCCTGCCAAAGCTTTCAGTTATCTAGCTTTTTCCAGGTATGTTTTTGTTTGTGAATTCTCTTAGTTTACTAAATGTTTCCTAAGGGCTTTCTTGGAGACTCAGATGTTGTCTGTAATCTTACAAAGCAGTTTATAAACACATTTAATTAAATCTATATAAGGACTTAAGATTTACGGGTGATTATGACTGTCCTGCAGCAAATGAAAAACCTGCCTGACAATTTTGCATGGGCGAATAAATGTAAGTAGACTGATGAAAGCATCCAATTGAAGCTTAAAGTTTCTTCTTGTCCTCTGTCTGAATTGAAACTAGAAGCTCATGAATACTCCCCACAGTTTGTATTAACAGGAAAACTAGCTTTTGATGGGTGGCCACTATGTCCTTGGGAGAGCTGAAGTGTTTCTGGCCTTCTGTGATCAGAGCAGAAACTCAGCCCTAGGCACAGCTCTGAGACTTAGAGATGGTGACAGATTACAAGTACTTGGCCTAGTTGTAGATGGGGAGAGAGTTCAGGATTAAAATATTATTGGAGTGACTCTTGCTTGGTAGCAGTGGTAGAGACCCTACTTGGAGCTACAGCTGCCAACCACCTCTTCCAGAGGGCATTACAGGGGATTGAGAAGCCAGCCTGGCTCTGCAGGGAGCATGCTGTCTTCTCTGGGATGTGAATGGGTTGCTTGGGAGAAGATGGAGGCCTACACTTTTATAATCTGGGTGCACAAACTTGAGCTACTTTTCTGCTGAGGCTGTTGGAGAGCTACATCATAGAATCATAGAAGGGACCTTAAAGATCCTCTAGTTCCAACCCTGCTGCCATGGGAAGGGACATTTTCCAGAGTGCCATCCAGCCTGGCCTTTAACACTTCCAGGGATTCTCCGGGCAACCTGTTATAGTGTCTCACCACCCCCACAGGAACTAATTTCTTCCTAAAATCTAATCTAAACCTTTTCTCTTTCAGTTTAAAGCCATTCCCCCTTGTGTGTCACCACATATGCTCTGGTAAAAAGTCCCTCTCCAGCTCTCTTGCTGGCCCCTTTTAGGTACTGGAAGGCTGCTCTAAGGTCTGCCCAGAGTCTTCTCTTCTCCAGACTGAACAATCCCAACTCTCTCAGCCTGTGATCCAGCCCTCTGATTACCTCTGTGGCCTCCTCTGAACTTGTTCCAGCATAGTCCTCCTTTGCTACTTGCAGAGAGACCAGTGCAAAATCCTTCTGTGTCCATAATGAGACAATCAGTGGTAGTTGATTATACTGGCAATTTTGGTGGACTGCAGAGCTGTTACTGTGATGGTCTGTGATTGATCAGAAACCTGAACTTAATGGCCATGGGGACTTTCCAGTCCCACATTTCTGTGGATTCTACATCTTGCTGGTGCCAAATTGCCAGCTGATATTTGAGGTATCAGAGAGCAGAAGGCCTTTGGCAAGCCATCTGAGCAGTTTCTGCCTTTTCCCTGTAAATCAAATAAATGACAGTTTTTTGTGTAGCAGTCTGATCTCTGACTTTAAATCTTAGCTAAAGTTTTAAAACCTGGATACCCTGGAATGTCCTATTTCTTTCTCTGTGGAAGAAATGAGGAAGAGGAAAGGGAAAACGCAGGCAGAGAGGGGTAGTAGCTGTAGTGTTTGTAGGTATGTTGTCTCACTGTGACAACAAGTTATATAGGGAGGCATAATATTTTTGTTAGACCAGCTGGAATTTCACAAGATACATTTGGAAAAGGCAGGCAGACTTTTGGGCACATGGTTCTTGGGGAGGAACAGCTATTTTTGCATTGCATGGGAGGGATGAGACACACGGAGTCCTTGGCGGGAAGAATAAATGGAGGATTTGAGTATTGAAGTAGGAGGGCAAAACAGTTCGACGTAGAGAAGAAAATGTTCTCAGCCTCTAATCTCGTCTTTACAGGGTGAGATTTTACACTTTCTTTTCTCTGTGACTAGGCATTGTTGTTACTAGCAGATAGCAGTGTGGAAAGCACTCTTTAGTACTCTGTGGGCACCAAGTTGTTTTTTGTGCACAGAGTGGTTCGGCTTGGAAGGTACTTTAAAGATCATCCAGTTCCACGCCCCCCCCTGCCATGGGCAGGGACACCTTCCACTGGACCAGGTTGCTCAAAGCCCAATCCAGCCTGGATGGGAAGTGGTGCATTCAGCTAAGTCTATTTCCCATTCTCCGTGCTTGGAAGTTTGCCTTCTGTGGGAAGGTGCAAGTGAGGAGAGGAGGCTTTCTTGTTACCCAGGGAGGAGAAAAATAGCCTTGTTGGAGACCTTCTTACAGTGTAGCCAGCAGTGCTTACCTGAACATGAATCATCTCCTCTTCAATACCTGGTCTAGCTGAGTGGAGAGACAAACTTCTTGTGTTGCAGGGGAGCCTGATCACTGTCTGGTTTTTGAGGCATGGAAGAGAGATGTTGCCTGTAGTCCCAAATCTAAGAAGTGAACCATGATGAAGGATGTTGTAGTAGAAAAATCCAGAAATAAACATTGTTTTTAGGTTTATACAGTTAAAATAGAGATTTTTTTTTTAAATGAAAGAATTCTAATAATATTTTTAAAAGCAAACAAAAAAGCCAAACAAACCCTGACTAATGTATCTCTGTGCTGTAATATGTCACTAACTGCATGTGCCTTCCTATCCTAATCTCAACCAGTTCTCCTTTAGAAGACTGAAGACAGTTGTTTACTGTGTAGTTTTACACTTACCTGGTTGAGAATGGATTAAAGGGGACTTCTGTAAGTCCTTTTCAAAAGCATTCATTTACCAGCGACCAATATAAGAAGGGTTCAGAGAGTGAGCTGGGTGCATGTTCTTTTGGAATGCATGTGTTCACCATGTGTGATTAATCTGGATTAAAGAGGTCACACATGTAAGATTTTAATCTAGGCACTTTAACCATGTGAAAAAACCCTACTGGTGTCTTCTAGTAGGACAGAACTCAGAGTGATTTTAAGAAAATTTTGATTCTCTAAATAACATCCTAACACCGTTTTACTTCACACCCTAAACATTAGAGTCACTATAAGCATTGTGTGGGAGGCATGTAACAGAAGATAAATGTGTTAAGATGTCTTACATGCATATAGAGTTCTAGATTTGTTTCGTTAGGCTTTACTGGGAGTAATAGGCTTAGTAGTATTTAAGCAAACAGCATCCTGGAAAGTCAGATGAGCCGAGAAGTTCTAAAAGATGCTTGTTGTTGATGGTTAGGGGGCAGAGGGATCTAATCACTTGATTTAAAAGAAGATTTGCTGGACATCTCGAAATATTTGTAGAACTCAGAACACTTTCATGTGCTGTTTCCAGACAAGACTGTTGCGGAAATTTATATAGTGTTTATCTTGGTAAAAATAACACTACTTCCATAAAAGACTTTTAAATGTTGGCTGTGCTTAAGTCAGTTTCACCCTACAGCTGGAAATGGATTCACATCAGGAAAACGGGAAAATAATAGTTTTAATAGAAAACTATTGAGTAAAATGTGAAAAATAAAGTTGTAGAAAAGGCTGAACTGTGTTCATTGACAGAAAATGAGATTCATATCTGTTGGTCTCATGTAAGTCAGTAGCATCTTTCATTATAAATGAGCATGGTTTTAATAATATTTACTACAGTTTAAAAGTACTTCCCTTTCCTGTCAGGTTTGAGTGCTGTAAAATGCTGTATTTGGACATATTCAATAGAATCTACCTTAATTAGGAATTCAGAAATGAGCCAGGCAGACCTGTTTCTTAAATGATGTTCCCTTCTAGAACCAGGAGGACTTGCACTGTGTAGCTACTAATGCTTGAAAGCAGCTTTGAAATTCAAGCTGGTTTAAGGATGGCCTCTGCACTAAATGTACAAGGTACAGGAGCTGGCTCACTTAAACTCCTTTATGCTGCTCTGGTTTACAGCAGTTGAAAGAAAAATCCAGGGATTTTTATTTCTTTCTGGAAAAAAGGGTATTGCTACGCCTGTAGTGGCTTCTAGAACTTGTATGGGTATATGAGGCGAGGAAAATATTAATCATTACTTGGGAGGCACCATGGAGATGCCACATTTTGCAGCTCTTAATTTTATGGCTCATTTCTGCCTTTTATGGTATTACTTCAGTGGTTATTTCTGTAAATTCTTACGTGTTCTTAATGCTTCTTGTGACTGCTTTCCTTAGGAGGGAAAAAAAACCAGAACATGTTTGCCTGATACATTTCAGAAGGAGGATATTCAACATAAGCTTCTTTGAGGTTTTTTGTTTGCTTCTTGGACTAATTTACTTTGACGAATTCAAAGCCCATATCAGAACTTCAAGCAGATCTTAACAGCACCTTACTAGGTGATGAACAAAGACATAAATTCAATTGCTTCAAGCAACAGATTGTGTCAGTCATTATCTGTCTGTCCAACAGCATTTAGAAAAAAATAGGAATATTTAAGGTATATTTTTTATTAAAATGAAGACTTCTACAGTTCCTTCATAGTGTTTTTTCATCTCTTTCATTAGGAGCTATTGAAACTTAAGACACGCTTATGTATGCATGATATATCTCCTACCCAGTGCTTCATGTATTTAAAATGCTTCTTTTGACTCTTCCTCAACTCACTGCCCATCTCGCACTGCTCTTGCACACCAGTATCCCTTTTGGAAAGCTATTGTGATGTTTAATGCAAACATCATGTATTCTGTGAAGTGGTAATGCAGTACAGTTTGTAGTGCATGTTATTGACACACATTTCTGTGACATGGGGAATATATGTGAAATGACAGCAGTTGTTATATATAAGGAACACAACCTCTCTGAACTCAGGAATGTTTTGGAGGATTGTAGCTCCCTTGCTGGGTTTTTGTAGTCTAATTCAGTGTTACTACAAAGACAGAAATCTGTGTGCTACTGAATACTTTGCTTGTTTACCTCAGTGATCATTGCTGGTGCCTCTTTTTTCTAATTGTGGGTCAGTTCTCCAAGATGTTCTCCCTCACTGAAACTGTAAAGAAGAGGAAAAATAAAGAACATGTTTCTTTTGTTGTTCCATGTGACACTTGAGTTGGTTTTTTAAAAATACTGTATTTGCCATCAGTAGCTCTTTTACTCTGTTCTTTCTTTGTTGTTTTATTTTAATGATAGATTTTCTTTCTCCTGAAGACATAGCAGATATTGTCTGTGTGGACTTGGTATGTTGGAAGGTGGTTGGGGGTAAACAAAATGAAAGCTTGCCCTTTCACCCATACAGACAATTGAGATTCAAGCAAGAAGTGTTTATGGTCTGCATCTACTGCTCTGAGCTGCTTTTTTTTTATTATTTATTAAGAAAGTGGTCTTTTGATATGTCTGAAAATCAACCATCCAAGCTCCTGATTGTTCCAGTTTTAGAATTCTTGACAGCTGAAATGGAATCTGCTTTAGAACAAGAGCATGAAAAAAGGTTAAAGGCAGGCATCAAGCACATTGCTAGCAACAGACATCAAAGATTTTATTTTCAGCTGGATATTTGGAGATGGAAAACAAATTTAGTAATAGTTTACTTCTGTTTATAAATCTGAACATGAGTCAACTGTGTCATGCTGTTGCCTCAAGGAAAGAGGAGGGGTGAAGTGTCTGAGATGAAACTTAGTCTGTAGGATGATACGGTTCTGCTCTCTCAGCTGTTGGTACGGCAGGAACTGAGCAGCATGTTCACTTCTGACACTAAACATCAAGAAGAGCACAGGCAACTGGAAATCCAGATGACAGCAGCAAGAATAATCAAGAGCTAGAAAATACAACCTCTGAAGGGAACAGTCCTAGCAAGGGAGATTTAAATGAGTTATTCCAAGTAAGCCAGAAAACTTTTCTTCATGTGAGGATGCTACACATTGACATAAAGTGCCTTGACAGTTTGAGACATCTCCTATGTTAGAAGCTTTAAAAACAGGTCAGGTATTTGCCAGAACTGGTTTAGAGATAACAAATTCTTCATTGGAAGTGAGAGAAGGGAGGGAAGAGAGAACCTTTGGACATCTGCTCTTGTTTCCTGTGATTTAAGAACAGCTGTTTTGAAGCTCCATTCATACCCATTCTTTCTCAGATGTGTGTGTTTTTTTAGCATTTTTATTAATTAAGTGTCTGGGAAACACAAGGTCAGGCACAAGTAGAAAATCAATCTAGGTTAAATATTATTCTACATTAAAGCAGTATTTATTTCGTTATAGACAGATACAAAAATTACACATGTAGGAACAAAGGCATGTAAGTTACATTTACAGGATCAAGAAACACTATTTTAAGAAGCGTCATTTCTGAAAAGGTCTTGATTATCCACTGTGAGATTTTTTAATCTGATTTCTGTGGTAAATGGCCCTCATGGTAACCAATGGGTTTGGAAAACAGAGGCTTACACAAATCTCTCTTTGGGACTGATGTGACTGCAGCCAGAATACAATTTATGTCTAGTTTTTACAGTGGAACAGATACTGGGGTAAAAGCAGGATTCCTAGAAGAGGCACGTCAACATGATGGGCTGGGCAATAATATCACTTGTGAGCTCTGGGGGTTTGGAAGGGAAGTCAGTTTTATACAGCTGTGGTCTCGAAGAGCTCTCCCTTATCAAAGCAGTGAAATTAAGCCATGTAATGTTAAAGCTGGAAGAGCCTGCCAGGCCAAGTCACATCAGAACTGGAATGGAAAGTAAATAAAATGGTAGCAATCAGCATGAGGACAAAAACATTAATTTGAGTGTAGAACTTCCTTCCCTGGAAACATTTCAATCAAGATTGACAGGGGAGGTTTTTTTCCTTCCCTTTTGGAAAAAGCAAAAACCCATAAGCCTTAACTCAAAAGAAATAATTCATTGCAATCCTCTGGCTTGTTCTATCAGAGAGATAAAGACTTAGATGATTACATTGGCTCCTTCTGGCTTCGTAATTTATTTTGCAAAGTGAGGGAGAGGGGGAGGATTAAATGGGAGATTAGCAGCTCTGGTGGGAGTGGAAGAAGGGTTTTCCCATGACTGGCATTTTTTAATCTCTCTATGAAAGTGGTGTTTTCAGTCTTTGTGCCTGATTTTCTTAGGTCATTAGTATTTCTATCAGTTTTGATATCGGAGAAATATATTTTAGCTTTTATTCTTCTCATAGCAGGAGGACACTGTTCATTTACCATCAAAGGAATTCCTCTCAATTCTTGATTTTAATTTCTTTTTCACTTCAGTAATTGTTTCATTTGTTATTTTGTGGGACACCATAGTTTCTGGAGTCACACAATTACTGATGCAAGCTTCTTTCATAGTAAAGAAAATATTATACAAATATGTCCTGAAAACTGTAAAATCTGACAAAAAGGCAGAACCAAGTAGTTGGTGGTGTGGATATTGTACATGTTAAATATATCATGAATTTTTGGGGGGGTAGAGGAGACTTGGTTTACATTTCCAGTATTTAACCATTTATAGGTAAAACTATGAAACTATACATACTTCAGGTTGAGGGAAATGGCAGCAGCATACTATATAAAGGGAATGTCAAAGAAGGAAGAGTGCTGACTTCAGAATGATCTTACTGGCAATCTTATTTAGCTGTGAAGAGCTCTCTGCAAATTTTAGTGTATCTGTGAACTAGTAATCATTAGGTAAAAGTCACTGGGATAGCTGGGGGCTGTAGCACATGGTGTTATGAGAAGAGCTGGAGGAAGTTAGGCTTGTTCAGCCTGGAGAAGAGGAACACAGGGGATGGCAGTACCTACCAGCCACAGGGGCTTTTGAGAGAAGACAAGCGAGGCACTTCTCAGAGGTGCACAATGAAAGAGCAATGTACACCATGTCCAGCAGGGAAAATTATACTTGGATGTAAGGTAAAGCTTTGTCACTATCATGGTGGTTAAAGCTGAAAAAGGATCACCCAGAGGTGCCATGAAGTGTCCATCCTTGGACACTTTCCAACCCTGATGGAACTGAGTGCTGCGATCCACCTTTCAAGTTAGTCTTGCTTTGAGCAGTTCATGGCCTCCAGAAGTCCCTGCCTGATTAAGGACATTACAGATTTGTCCCATAAAGGTAGACATTCCTCCCCTTTATTTCCTGCTTGTTACTAAACACTGAATCTGTAGTTCTGAAACCTTAGTTTAAAATGGACTATTTTATTCAGATGTTTGTCTTGTTTCGTGAGATGCTCTTAAGAGTTGGGCAGCAAGATGAGGATAGGAATGAACCTGTCCTTATCACCTGCAGTACACTGGTGGCGTTTCGTTCTGTGGGAAAGGACGTTTGGTGGTGTACCACAAGGTGTGGTGGTAAGGGTTATAGCCATCTAGTTTCTCATGTTTCCCAACCTTCTACTGCCTGAAATCTGGAGCTGATGTTGAGATTTGCTGTTTTCTCCCTTTCTGCTAGAAGCTGGGGATGGGTGTGGGAGGCTTTTTGTCCCACTCCCTTTTCTTCTTGTATCTCTCCAAAATACTTCTTCCTAAACTTTACAAGTGCTGCCAGGAGAAATTTTGGCATGTGCATACCATTTAACTGTTCACTTATTCCTAATTGATGAGAATACACCTTTGAAATTACTAAGAATGTTTTGCTCTGGAGTTGGTTGTAAGGTTTATTTTGTATCTAATTTGTGACTAAGTGGCTATAGCATTTATTTTGAAATAAGATACCTCCATTTTTATTTTTTTTTTTTTCAGTTTTGTTGATTTAAAGGAATTGTTCTGCTTAGCCGTTGGTGTTTTCTGGACACTTCTATTAATATTTGAGCCTAGTAAGGGCAGGTCTTGAGTTCATAGCTGAAGTTCACTTAACAGATGGCCTTCCTTGGCTAACTTGCTTGTTCTCCTCCCCCTCTCTTCCCTTCTCTGGAGAGAGAAGGTCTCTCTGCTCATGGCTGTGAGCTTGTGAAAACTGGATTCTACTGGTTTAAGCCCTTATGCATCCAAGTTGGGAAGACTCATGTTCGTCTGAGCAGTTTCGCTGATGCACACAGTTTTCTTTCTTTTTCAACCTCTTTGTTTCCTTGCTTCCACCCACAAAATCTTCCCTACCCTTCCAGGTTGCCTCTTCAGCTACTCAAACATCCACAGTTTTTCACAAAGCGACTGGGTGGTTTTCACAAAGCAGAAACTTAGCTCTGTATTTTAGGATTTAGGTTTTTTTAATAATAAACAGCCTTTTGCCTATTTTTCATATCACCTCCCATAAACTATCTGTACACTCAAACTTTCTTGCCATCAGATGTAATGACCCCGATACACTTAAGCCTCACTGTTTCCTATTTTATATGTGTGGGTCCAGATTTCCCTCTTAACTGGGGCATAAATTAGTTCCTTGGAAGCTCTTCTTTGTGATCTGGTGGGTTGGGGCTTCAGGCAGGGATGCAAGGAGAGGGCTTAGCAGTTCTCTGGGATGGATGCCAAATAGCTTCCTCTGAATCCTCACCTCAACTCTCTTTTCCCCTCATTTCTTGGGATAGAATAGATTCACTGCCACTGTGCTAAATAGGGTAGAGTTTCTTTTTTGTAGCTGAAAGACCATGATTTCTAAGCTTCATAATTTTATAGTTTTATGTGAATTTAGTTTCTTGCTAGATATAACCATTAATATCACTGGTTTTTTTTTTCTTTTGCCTTTTCCATCTTCTACAGTTTCTGTGTTGCAGTGCTGATAATGGCATTTCCCAGGGGTTGCTTATAAAATTAAATCCCTCTCAGTGCAGAATTTCCTACAAGAGTGAATCCCATGTCTCATAGCTCAGCATAGGTATCCTTAAAAGGTAGGTTAGTCATAAATTCTCCTCAGGGGCAAGTGCATGAAGTGCCAGTACTGTCTTTGGGAGCATTTGGGTCCAGAGACCTGAAGCTGACAAGTATGACTTGAAGATGACAAATGAGTAAATGAAGCCTTAGTGTTCTGGAGGAGTTCACAGGATGTTCTTGCTTTAGCGTGCTTGAACAACTCTGTGCTCTGTCACACCTGCTTCCCACACCAACGTCCAGCTTTGCACCAAATGGCAAAAATCTGACATCCTGAACTTCCTTACTGAGCAATGAATTCCATCCTGTTTAATGAACTACAAACAGAGCTCTCCTGCTGATCGTGTTCAGTTGAGTTTTTTCTTGAAATTAAGGCTGTTTTTCTATTTATTTTACAATACTTGAGAGCAATATTATTTTAGCCACCTACTTTATCCTTTACCAGCCTGAAGTGCTCTGAACTATTTAATAGCAACAGAACCATTTTAAAAAAAGTGCTATCTCCAAACAAATTCAAATATAGCTTTACCCAGGAAAACCATGTAAACACATTTATTTTTTTGTTTTTCATATGGAAGCAAATGTTCTGTTCTTGTACCATGTGAAACTGGAATAGATTCAGGTCAAGCAATGCATATTCATTCCTTGAGACTCCTTGGCAGTTTTAACTACAGTCATTTCCCTCTCCAGCCCACTCCTTTCACGTCTAACTATGAGAATGGGAATTCCTTCATCTTTTGGGAATTGTGCTTGCGTGTCTCTATGCCTTTATGGATAAAAATCTGTTAAACTTTATCTACATGGAACAGATTTAGCATGTGAATTGTGTTCTCAGGTCTTGTGATATAAAAATATCATCACTCACCAAAAATGGCTTTCAGTGGTAGGCTTTTTTTCTGGATTATTGTGGACACTTTTATACTTCTTTCAGTATTACTGAATTTGTAATGGGAAGTATTAATCTGGGTGAGTCATGGTAGAGCAGCAAAGCTTCCTTGGCTGTGATCTAAAATGTCACTGATAAAGCCTAAAACCTTTTCCTTATATAAATGAAGATATCCACTAGACTGCAGCAATGCCAATTAATCATGTGCAAGCAGACATGTAATGCCTTTCCTCTCTGATCTTCACCAAACATCTGATGGGAAAGCTGTTCAGGACAATAGCAGCTGTCTCTTTTCTTTGGAAAGTTGAGAAATACCCATAGGGAGTGTTTGTATAAACTTCCAGGTGTGGAAAATATTCCATAAAAGCTGGGATGTGACATTACACCCAAAGGAGACTCAAATCAGTTATTTGCTTTATTCATTTCAAAATTGTTCTCCTCTCGCCTGTGTACAGTTTGAGGGTTCAAGTGGCAGCGTTAGGAGTTGAGAAGGCTGTATTGTACTGAACAAAATAAGGGCTGTTCTCCAAAACCCTGTTCCCTGCTACACAGGGTCCATCTATACTGCAGGAAAAAAGAATAAGTAACAACAGATTAGTTGTGCAGGGAACCACACAAAACACATTGCCTGTGTGGAAGATTCAGGCCTCTTCTGAACACTGAATTCATCTGCTGCTGAAAAGGTCTCCCCTCCCCCCAGTGTCCCGTGAACCAACACCTTATTTTTTCTTTTCTTTTATAATGTCTGTTACAGAACCTTAATGTGCTGGAGGTGGTTGGATATTTTTCTCATTAAAATTTATGTTTTGAATAGTTACCAGGTCACCAAACTGGCTAAATAAAAAGAAGGAGGATTTAGCTGAGTCTGAGCCAGCCATTTACAAATAAATCTCTTGGGGTCTCTAAACACTGGTGAATCTCAACATCAGTTTGATTTGAGGGGAGATTAAGGATTGCAAATATGTTAGAAATCTATTTTTAACTTCAATGCCATTTCGTGAAGGTGAAGGATTCAGTGCTGCTTTTTCACCCTTTCTTACCTCCAGCAGCAGACTGGAATGATTTATTTGGATAGGCTGGAAAACGTTAAGTGTTTATACTCTGTCTGTACTCAGTGCATGAAACAGTGGTCAGTGGTGTGGCCAGGAATGCATCAGTGCAGAAGTCAGGGAATTTTGTTATCACAAAATGGGGGAGCCATGGAAAAAAAAAAGGGGTTGCCTGGTAAACTTTTTCCCCACAATTTGTCTGTGGATGAGCAGTGGATGAATATTTTCAACCTTCATGGCTCTTTGTCTTAAAACAAGTCCGGGTACTCCTGCCTGATTCCCACTGAGGAGAGTGGCGTTTGTCGGATGCTGCTACTCCTTGACGCATCACTCCTGACTTGCTCTTGTGTCTGGTAGGGAAACATCCCTTGCTGTACTTTGACAACATCCTCTTAGTTACAGGGATGTCAAATAACAATAGAAATCGCTGGGTGAGTTTATGTGGGAAGAACTAAGTGTTTGGATAGAAGGTGATGGACCTGCCATCTCCTACCATATGTGTGGTTTGCCTTTTCCAAACTTCCAGGAGCCTCTTCTGGCAGTGTGAAACTGCAGGAATTCTGTGAAATTCTGCCCCAGAATAGCCCTGTCCACAGGGCTGCACAATCAGCATCCTTTAGTTCCCCCCTGTATTACACCTTTTCCCCCATTCCCCTCTTTGTCATTTGCACCAGTTGTTTGAACCATTTTGCCCTGCCATGTTAATTCAATTCAGTCACAAAGCAAAGTCGGGAGGGGGTGGGAGAAGGCTGACTCCCATTTCTCTGAAACCTTCATAATTTGGTGCTTTATAAATTTTAGAAATAAAATCCTGAGATGATACATAAATGTTAATGAGCCTTAGCTGGGCTAAAGGTGTTGAGATTTGCTTGCAGAAGCCATCTGGATATCTGTCAGCACAATGTTTGTTCTTTGTATTATTCTTTTAACCTGCTGTAAACAATTTCAATGGCTTCTGGATTTCCCCTTGATATACAAATGAATCTTCAGTGCTGATCCTCCCTTTGACTCTCTGTATCAGTTCTGATGCCAAGTGGAAACAAAACTCCCTTCTATGTAATAGCTGAACTGTGTGCTCCTGTGGGACTAGTCCTGACACGGAAGGAAAGGCAGCCCCAACCCTTTCTCTGCCACCAGCCTTCAGGAGAGTCAAGCCAGAACTGAGTGCAGAAAGTCAAGGTGGAGACCTGATCCTTGAAACCTGTCTCCAAGGCATCAGCTCTGGCACCCCAGGCAAGGGGAACAAACAGGGCAGAGGGTGAATTGCAGCTTGCCCCTTCCACAGCTTTGTATAAAGCCTTTGAACCCTTGCCCTAAGGGGAGGCAGGGTGCCCCTGCACGCTGGGGGCTTCTAACAATGTGCCCCTTGTGCTGGCTGGCTTCTCCAAATGCTGCAGCATCTTGGATTATCTTGTAAATTGCTTGGTCAGAAGAAACCCCCTTCTGGTGTAAGAGTGATTTCCTACTCCTGTTGCTGGATGGAAGCTGAAATAAAGCAGTTTAATCTTTAGAAAACTATCAACCCTGAAAAAGCTGGGCTATTATTTTAAGTAATGTAATGAGCAAACGCTTCTGGAAATCATTAAAAGAGCATATTCACAGCTGCAGACCCTGCTGCCCCATGTGTATTGATGAAACTTTTCCTGAACCAGGAGGATGCAGGTTAATTTTTTTCTGCTAAATTGACAGCAGCGTGGGCAAGACATTTTGCTGTTGCTGTGTATTGCATTTCCATCACCAGGAAGCTTGTAGTCAAATACAGGCTATTAGTGTAAGTGTGGGTGAATGGTGTGAGTGAACATTCGTAATGATCTCTTCATAGAGGTTTGAAATGAGGGTTGGCAGAATTCATTTTTAGCTGTACCATTTTTTTCCTGGGAATGCTGAACTGTTCACACTTTTGTAGCATCATGCTGAGTTCAATCTGAAGGTAGGTTTGTGGTTTCATTTTTGGGTTTTTTTCTTAATTGAAAAGCTTCTCAGATCTGCAATGGAAATAGAAAATTGCACAATACAATAACAAGTGATTTAAAACTTCTGCGAATAACATATAAGATGTGTAGACTCATGCACTTCCTGTCCTACAGGATGTGGAGCAATGACTCGAAATTTGCTTTTCATATTCACAGTTCCTTGACCATAAATGTGTGTAATCAGCTGCTCTGCCCCAAGGATTATATTTGGAGCAGTTCTTCTTTTCTTTTTTTATTTTCATGTATATACAGTTCTGACTGTGGCAGAAAGATTGAACTTGTAGCAGGGATGTAAGAAACTGAATTCAGATTGATAGCTCAAATGAAACAGAAGAGGGGTAGATTGAATTCCAGCTGCTCACCAATATGTAGGGTTTTCCAACCCTATCTGGTGGCACTGAGTGCATGTGAGCATCCCGTGCAGGCTTCAAAGCACTGGGGAAGGATCTCAGAGTAATTCTGTTGTGGAAAAGAAAGAAATAACTCTAAAACTTCAGATCAGTATGAGGGACAGAAAAGTTTAACCGAGTTTCTGAATACAGAATTCGTCTGTACACTCAATGAAATAAAGTTTTCAGAGGAGCTTCAAGATCCTTTGGAAAGAGACTGCTGAAAAACATGGCAAGCAAATTGCTAGCATAAGGTGAAATACAGATGGAATATGCAGGCTTGTGTTCTTCCTTCAGAAAAGCACTTTTTTTTGGTGCTACAACTTTGTAAAATAACACCTACAGCAACATTTTTTTGGAGTTAAATAGCTACTTCCATGGTTCTCCTTTGTATAGATGTTGTTCAGCTGACAGGAGCTGGAGCACTGAATATTTCTGGATCCTCACAATGAGCAGGTTTCTAAAGCTCACCATGCTTTGTGTTGCTCAGTAACAGCAGGGGACAGGCGATGAAGGTGACAGATGAGCTGATCCAGCAGAAGCACTGTCATTTCTTTGACTGTACATCGCACATGTGCAGTCTTTCTGCAAGGTTTTCTCAAGGAGACAGCCAGAACTAGTGAGAGAGCACTACAGTGTGGGAGAAATTGTTTAATAACAGCTGACCCTAATTAGTTGTAGGCCTAAAGAAAGAAAATTTAGGCTATATTCCTTGAGGAAAAAAAATCTGATTATTCTTGCATTTCCCTATTGCCTTCACCTGTGAAGAAAGAATTATTGTAGTCTGTGCTTTTTAGTATTTAGAGATTGAACTATAAGCTTAGCTAAATCAGATGACCCAACACTTGTTCTTTTTCCCTCACTTCTTTCCATCAATGCTCCTTGAGTTTGACCATGGAGGTGGAATCAGATTTCATAAGGGAAATGAAAATCTCATTTTCAGACAGATGTTGGATATCAAAACCAGACACGTTAGAAAGCCTGATCTGATGAGCTATGCATATGGTTTAATTTTTTCAGTAGAAAATGTAATTAAATTGTCTGGTGTTCCTGGATTAGCCCATAGTGCTTCATACTGTAATCTTGCACAAAGATCTTAAGTGTGTGATTTGATATTTCTGGTATATGTTAGCTTTTTTATTGTGAAGGATTGGTATCTGGCTCAATTTATTTACTAATTAACCTTCCCTTTTTCACAGATTGTTAGAGTGGTGTGCTATGTGGTCATAGATAAACTTATCCTCTGTTTTTACTCTGGGAAGAATGCTTTTGAACTTTGATTTCTCTAAATATTAATACTATCTGTGAAGCTTTTTTTAGTGGTCAAAGAAAAGAATAATTTTTTGTAGCATAGATTTCTTTACTTTTATGTTTTCAAACATTTACTATGAAATTTGGGTCATACTGATTCCTGGGTATGCCACTTCCTAGAGGAGAATCGCAGAAGATAATTTCAAACATACTCTTTTGCTTGTTTTTTCTTTTCTTCAGAGGGAAATAATTGTGGGTGAGGGAGAAGGGGAGCAGAGAGGCATTGGCAGATATGATGTTTGTCAGGGAAAAAAGTGAGTAAATAACATACAAAGGGCCATGCTAAGCCTTCAGCTCTGTATGAAGATGTGTGCAGGCTTTGCAGATCAGCTGTCTGCAAGGCCTAAGACTTCCCCTAGAAACCCTGGAAGTGAGGCATGTAGGGTCTGCCCACATACCCCCATGGATGTGTAAGAACATTTCCTTGCCTGTTTAACAACAGCAGGGACAGAGCAGCAGCCCGGCACGTGATGGCAACCAAGGTCTGTGTGCCAGGAGTCCCTGGAAGGGAGGCATCCTGTGCTGCTGAGAGTGGAACGTGGTGCTGCCATGTCTGCATTACTGCCATCCGACGTGCTGGCTCGGGGGAGCAGAAGTGTGTGACGTGACTTGTATGCCTTCATCCTGTTTGGATGTACCACTTGTCTTCTCCACTGTGGAAAATGAAAATAGCCACCTTTTTCCCATGGTGCTGATGCCATGAAGATTTTTTGCCTTTTCTTTTATACCCCTTTTATACCTTTTTACCACTTCTGTATTCTTTGTGCTTTTTGCCTACATTCTTGGACTTGTTTGTCAAGCTAGGAGATGAAACATTTTAGAAGCTTTGTAGTTAGGGGGTCCCAGTTAGTGTGCCCCAGACCCCAAGTCTCTCCAGAACACATTCTGTAAACCAAGGTAGAACCATCCAAGGGAAGGAGCCTCTCATTGGGGAATTTTTGATAGATATGCTAATTAGTAAGACGTATAATGTTATACCAGATCTTCTGGGGGTGTGCATTGTGGTGTGCATTGAGGTGTATTCGACCTGGACGTGGTGCACCTAAGGATCCTTAAAATAAATGCCAAGGTAAAATCCCTTTTTCCCTTCTAACCGTGGTTGTCTCTTGATTTTAAGACCAGGAAAAGGCATCAGTGCACAGGTTTGTCACTTCATGGTGTTTGGCCACTGTAAGGCTCGTTTAATGTGGATCAGATGGAAAGTGTACAGAGTGGTTTTCTGACTCCTGTCCAAGAAAAACCTTAGGTCAGCTGGCATACAGCTTTCTGAGAGCTGGCTCAGCTGAGTCTTCCTAGAGCTGGCAAATGAGCTGCCTCTTCAGCCATGAGGAACCTGCAGCAGGCAGGGGTGGCAACACTGGGGCATAGCATGGTGAAGGGTAATACATGGGTAAGACATCAAGTAAATGCTGTAGGTGTTTAGGCTCCCAGCCACTTGAGCAATTCCAACTTGAAGGGTGGCTGAGGAGGCCAAAATAATACATGCTCAAAGCATGGAGAGTGACTGCAGGGAGGAAAAGTGAATTGCCCTCTTTGATATCCCTCAATCAGAGAGACCCAGCAGACAAAAAGACAAAGATTGTAAACCAGGTTGTATCTGGATTTGCTTAGGGTGGTCACAGTCTCTAGTGATTTAAGTAGAAGTGTTTTGGACTGATTTACTTAGGCAGGCACTGAAGGTGCATGTGGATAAGCCTGTTGGCTGTGGGGCTGTATGTCTGGACAGAGTACGCCATGCCCATGGCTTCTTCCTGTGAACCCTGCACCTACTGCTGGCCAAGCTGAGACCCTCACCTTCAGTGGCAGGGTTTTGGCAGCATGGACACTCTGTCCCCTCAAGGCAGCTCAGTGTGGCGGAAGGAGGTGGCAGACTGAAGGGGTAAAAGAAGTGTTGGTCTGCTTCCTTGGGGCAGGTGACCCTTCTCCAAGTGACCTTCTGCAGCACAGTGATGACTGTGCCACTGCGTGTCTGTCAAGGCCTTGTGTACTGTTGCGTTTTGCTTCGCTGGATATGCAGGAGTACAGTTGAAAAAAGGAAGGAGTGGACTTTTTTGAGGAAAAATGTGCTTCAAAAGAGCATAATGCATGTCATTTCAAAGGCAGGGGTTTTAAGCATCTTTGCCTCTCTGTTTCCTATGTTCAAAAATCTCAACTGAAATAGTCGTTTTCCTGAAAGGAAATACTAAGCTGTCGGGAAAACTTTGTAACAACTCTAGCAGACTGATCTTATGATGGGTTTTGGTTTTGAGTTACTTTTAGCTTGGGATGTCCCAGTTTTTCTGGTCTCTAAGCATTATCTGCCTCCCTTTCTAAATACCTACAGTAACCAATTCTAGTTGTCTGAAACCCTAATATCCTTTTTTCCTGTCCATGGCATCTTTACAGCCTTAAATCTGTGTGCTAAGGCAAACTGTGCAGTATTGATTTAGCTTCGTTATTCAAGGAATAACTTTTTTTTTTAATTGAAGTTTTAATAATATTTTTCCTAATCTCAGAGGCAGATTTAAGATCACCTTGTTTTACAACCAAAGTTCTTTTGCAGAAATTTAAAGCAGAGAATTTCCCTGGAATATTTGCAGCTGCTAATGTTAGCTTTTGTGCTTAGAAATCAGTATGTAATAATATATCTCATGATAATCTAGCAGCTGGGGAAGTCCATGTCCGCTCAGAGACAAACAGACAACCAGCCACTCTGATAATTACCACTTCACAGCACTTTCAGTGAAAGGCTACAATGTGGGATTGGTGCAAAAATGCCCTTCAACGGGAGACGCCCCAAACCAGTATTAGTGGGAAGTTTTCACTAGAAACGCATATAGGAAAAATATTCACAAGTACAACTCTTTAACTCATGAATTATCATTGAGATCAAGAAAACAAAATCCCATAAGTGGTGGTCTAAGAACACTTTTGGAATTAAACCACCCCATGTGTAGTCTGTAGCATTTATTTTCTGTCAAGCTGTTTTAGGCTAGGCTGTCAGCCTCTAGTAACGGGTTTCATTTGGCTCTCAGCAAGCTGGCAGGCATCTTACAAGAGGGAAAAATTGGCTGGGCATTCTGTTTCTTTATACCTTTTGGATTCAGCTATGGTAAGTCGAACTGCCAGAGAGAGGTTTAGATGGTACCCTCCTTATTTAAGGTAATGAAACAAAATGCGTGTGTCGGAATGCATTCAAGAGAACTGAGACAGATGCATATCTTGCTTAGATCTGCATTTTAGATTTATCATCTTTGTTGCTTTCTTGAGTAGCAGTGAAAATTAAATGAAGTGGCAGTGCTGAAGCAATGTGCTCTTACTCATCATCTCTATTCACTCACCTTTTCAGCTCATCTCTTCTTTCCCTTTTTTCCCCTTTTTTTTTCTCCTGGTGACACTTTAGCACATGCTGTGAACATATGCCAAAATGCTCATTCTTAAAAGCTGCCTTCATTCATCTTGAGCTGTTATCAAGAGCTTTGTCTGCTTCGTGGGTAAATTGCACAGCGCTGAATCAATGTCCTCTTGTACTGGAAACCAGACAATTCTGACAAACTCCGTTGCATTCATGGGGAGCGAGTGAAGAGGTGGCTTAGCTCATGCAGAATGCAGGGATCAAAACACCTTCTGCCTCTCAACTGAGGCGGTGATACAAATGTGACTGCTGATCCTAAACCAAAAAAAATTAGAAATGTTTGCTTGCTGCAAGTTACTTTGTATGCTTGATAGATATTCCAGCATTGCAGATGACAGTTTTTGGAGCATAAGCTCCTGCATGTACTTCATCAAGGTGATTTTCAGATCGTGTATTATTTTGGCTCTGCACTTGTTTTAAATTCTCCTTAATGTAATTTTAGCTGTAGCATGAACGTACTTAAAGCTGAATACCCTCCTTGACAGGAAACCTCAGATGAATAAACCAGACCTATTGTGTAATTAAAGAGTTTCTTTGGAAATTGGCTTCATTTTAGTTTTTCAAATGTTGTTTAATTTGTTCCAGAAGTAAAGTGAACTTGGTTTTTTTTCAGAACTTGGTCATGATTGCTGGTGGTCGGAGTATAATAAATTGAATTCCTTCCTAATTTAAACATGTTGTAAATAGGTAAACTAAGGTATCGTCAGCATTGACAGGCATTGACAATACAAAGTGATAGTACCTTTCCAAAGAAAATTGTCTTTTTAACTACATAGAATAACAGCAACTACTCCTTTCCATTGCAGATACACAAATGTTGGGAACTGTTTGAGTGACAGGTTCTGCAGTAATTTGAGTACAATACTTTAGTAGATTTAAGTTGAAGGAGAGGGGAGAAGGGGGAAAAATATAGGCTCTGCTAGAAACTACATATATATTCAGCAAGCAAATGAGATACAAGCTTTGAAACAATAAGCTGCTCTATAATGCACAGACAGTCTTTCAGGATACCAAGCCCCGGCTCTGAAGTCTCTCTACACATTGATGAAAATGTCTAACTGAATGAAATAAGTTTATTCTGTCTCATATAAAGCCCTGTTAAGCTACTGAGAACTGACTGAGCTGCTGACTCAGTCATTGTTCCTGTTTTTTACAACTCCTCCTATTCAGTTAATTAAAAAACCTGTTCCTGAGCAGGAAACAAAAGCACTTTTTATACAGAAGTGATCTATGTGCATTTTAAAGATTTCTGCTCTGTGAATGCACTTTTCTTTAGCTTTGTTTACTGCAGCACAAGTTGCTGCCAGGGGCAGTGCTGTGGATGTGACTGCCCTCCTTGGGCAGTCCTACACTTGGGCCGGGGCGTGTTGCCCATGGGATGGGGTCGGAACCTGAAAGGCACAAAAGACTGCTCAGTGAGCAAGAAGGCAATGAATGGTGCTCAAGTCAGGCCACAGAAACGGGGATACTCACGTGGGAGTAGCAGGAGGAAAAAGATCTGTCAGCAAAAGAGCAGAAAGCATAAAGGATGGTGGGTTTGCAGTTGAAGAAAGTGTCTTTGCACTATGGCAGAAATATTAAGAGTTTGAGTTTTGGTGAGTGTGGGCTTTGAAGCTTTTGCCAAATAAATAAATAAAAGCTGTTACTCAGTATGGCAAAGTTAATGATTAAGCTCAGAGGTTGCTGCTGTTATTTTAGTGAAAGTTTTGACTTACCAAGAAATAGAAGAATGTGTATGAACTTGTTTGGAAGAGCTGCTTTCACTTTGCACATTTATTTTTTAAGAGATGGATACCAAATCCATAAAGCTGTCTGGTGTAAATCCACAACTGGCTTGTGGTTACGATCCCTGGAATCCGTATTGTGGTAAAAATGCACTTCTGGACAACTTAAATCTCTCCCTGTAACTGCCATCTCTCAATTTTTTTAATCTAAGTGAAATGATAGGATTCAGAGCAGGCCTGACACAGAGCCTGGAACCTGCTTGTTTCTAATGTACAGAAGTTGCCTTTCTTCAATGCAATCAAATTTTGATTCCCTAAAATGATTAGCCCTGTTTTCAAACTCATCTGTTTCCCTAAGAATGAAGCCTCTTCCATCTGTCACTATAACATTTTTCTGTTGCCACAGGTGAACACAGTTTCTTTTTTTGAATGCTGTCTGGTTTTTATCTTTCTGTCAGTGCAAAAAATCATTTTCATTTTTTTGAACAAATTTAGACAGTGGAGTTAGAAGAAACTGTTCCACTAGAACTACACTGAACTCAGGTCCTGAAATATTGCTGCCCTCAGAAAATAACTCCAGTTTCTTTTACTGACACTTAACTTGCACAAGAAACTGAAGTTCGCTGTTTAGCAACCAAAATGGCAAGAGTGAAAGGGAAAATAGGGGTATCTTTCTGTGTGGATTTTCTGTGAGGAGGCATCTGCTGAGACAAGGGAAGGATGTCATTGGGTTTCTGTTCTCATTAGGTAGTTGTAGTGCATAATGCCCATGCAGATTATGGCCTACAACTACACTGTTGATGGTGCAGGCATCAGCCCACAGGAAGAGATTTTGTTAATATGTTTTCTCCAAATTATTAATCACAAATTTGTTTTGAAATAAAAGGAAAAGGGATTTTCTCTGTCAGCACTGAGGAGGAAACCTTACACATTCATAATTTCCTGTGATATCAGCTTTAATAAGGTCAGTAATCTGTGGGATAAAGGCAGAATATTTGGATGCTGCTGTGATACAAAATTCCAGCATGCTTGGCTAACCTTTAACAGGTATTCTCATGTCATCCATTTGAGCCTGCTTGAAACTAGTAATATTAGTTTCGAATATTAACCAGGAGTTTATTCAGTTACTCTCATCTCAGCTTTCTTCTGTGCTTTAATTAAATGTTAATCTATTGTAGACAACCTTGTTCGCTTAATGTGTGTATATCTTGGGATGAGTGTACACTGATGATTTGGGAGGAGATCACCTAGCTATGACTAGGTCCAAAGGCAGATTAGGTCTGTGTTGCTTCTTATTTTTAAAGGTATGTGATATCTTTCACTAAAATGGACAAATCTATGGGCAGAGCACTGTAAGGTTCTTTTAAGGGTCTTATCTACCACCCAGTGCAAGGTTTGATGTTCAGTTTGCTTCGACATACTTAAGCTGGATCTCTGCTCCTTTAGGATTGATATTTAGTACCAAATCAGTGTTGATGTGTAAGTGAAAGCAATGTATTAACTTAATAATGCAAGTGTTTAAAATGTGGAAAGAACTGTAACCATATACTTTTTCACCTTTGGTTCATTTTCTTTTCTGGTCATTTTTGCTAGAGGCTTCTTCTAAGTGAAGGATTAAGTTGTCTTTACCTTCTTATCAAGTCTTCCTCTCTGGTGGCAGGCAGTTCCATTGGATGTTCTCATAAGGATCCTGGATGCTGCTGTAGTAGGTCGGAGCCATAAGCTTTCAGTGGCTCTTAAACATTGTCATAACTGCGATCTGCGTGGGTATTATCCACTCCAGTACCAAGGGAATGCTGCTCCTACACACATAAGGAAAGCTTTTGTCATCGGGCAGCTGCTGTAAAATGTAGTCACCTCAGTACTGTTTCATGCGAGCTCTGGGTTGGTTTAGTTGAGCTTTCTGTGACTTTCCTCTCTTTCAATCCCTTTTTGAGCTGATATACACCAGGAGAGCTACCATCTGCATGTGTGTCTTTATAGTCTTACTCTTCAACAGGAGACTTATCACAGCTTTTGTTAAGTCATTAGGAAAGTCAGACAGTGTGGTGCTCATCAGAGTCCTCTGCATGGCCAGTTGAGCGTGTGAACTAATGCACTGCTTGTGGAACATACTCTTCATGTCTGCTGGAAGCATGTGGGAAAGGAAGAAAATTATGCTAATTACAGGTTAGATCGATGATAACCCAGTAAGTTAAATCTAGTTAACTTACAGTCCAGACACTCAAAACATGTGACCCTGTAAAATGGAACATTTCATTGTGGTAATCTTGTATTTGTGATGATAATAACTTATGAAACAAAGGTTGGAGGTTAGGCTTGTTTTCCCTGTCTTTTTACATCATCTGTAACCTAAAATTCCCCCTCTTGCAATATCTGTGAGTTAAATCTGCTTTAAGCTATCATCAGTCACCATTTGAACTGATTTTTCTTTGTTATGCTGCCAACAGAATCTTTTTTTTTTTTGTTATGCTACTTACGAATCATAAAAGTAAGATAAGACAAAAGAGAATGCTAGGCTGTACCATCCCCTTTGCTTTGCCAGCACAGGATTAGAGGGTTTGATTAGCAAGCATTGCGTTGCTGTGTGGGAAACTTGGTTGGATTCCCTTCCTTGATCTCTCAGATGGTGTCTGTGCATACGCACAGGTGATGTGTCAGTGGGCTGATGCTCTGCTTCGACATGTCTCACCAGGTTGTGATGCCTGACTCATTCTCTCTTGGTTGATTGGCTATTTGTGCCATGGACATGACACAGTGAGGAATAAAGGCGTTTAAGGCTTCAAAATCTTCATAATATTTCCAAGAAGTAAAACTATTCATTCTGAAGGGCTCCGTCCCCGTGAAGTGTTACACCATATCTGCTGACTGAATGTGCCTTTGTGCCTTGCCCTCTGCTTTGCAGTGCCATAAGTTTAGCTCCAGTACTCTTGATGAATTCTACTTGTGTCATGTTTACTTAGATCTGTCTCTAGTTCATGTTCCGTCTGGTTTTTTAATACATTCCCAAAATTTCCGGAAGATTGTGTATAGATTGGGACACAGGAGGTCCTCTTCTTCACCCATCTCCTCAAGAAAAAGTATTGACAGGCAGCTCTTAAAAAAACAGAAGGAATATTTTGGTTTCTTATAGCTGTTTCAAGGTGATTATGCCTTAAGAATCAATCATAGCATTTCTAGTTTGTGTCCCAGTTGTCATCCTTTGGAAGCTGTGCACCAAAGATATGCTTGTGTATTTTCCTGTTGTATTCTCCACCCTTTTATAGTTTCCTCTATGCTTTCAGCAGGGTACAATATGAAAATAAACAAAGAAGTTCTTGTTAATAACTCAAAAAAATATCCTCTCTGCCCCCAAGCCATTTTTTGCATAGCTCTCAGAAGCTATCGGTGTGGCAGATAAGGGTGAACCTATGCTGCTGGGTTATCTTGCTCTTTCTTTGACTGAGGGGTTGAACTTACCATAGCACTGCATCCATGTTAGTTTGCTGCCACATCCCAACCTGAGATGAAATCAGTAGCTACTTCAGTGGAGAGCCCTGAGATAACAGAGCAGGTGATTCACTTTCCTGTCTTCTCTGTGGGCAGTGAGCCTGCCTGCACTAGTCCCTTTGTGGACTACTGTCTGCTCCTGCTGTTAAAAACAGCATTCTGTAATTCCATTTGCACTTGCAGTTTCTCTCTGTGCAGTGGGGCTCTGCTGCTCCAGAGGAACTGAATGTGCCTGCACTCTTCTCTCCTCCGGAGAGCTGGGAACAAATGCTCACTTTCGACAAGCTGGAAGATGACAGAAGTGAAGCAAGGCATTTATTTCCCACTCATCATTACTTCTGCATGTCTGCCAAACCCTTTCAGGCTGGCTTAGTGGTAGGTCCCTGGAAGAGCTTCAGTATTAATTTTACACCGTGGTCCCTGTTAGCCACATGATAGCTATGTCAAAGATTGTGATGGGCTCTTCTGTTCTTCCTTTTCTCAGGTCTGGACAGCTACACTGCTAGGACGACACTTCTTGCAACAACAAAATGCTACATTTAGGTTCTATGCAAAAACATATTGGCAAGTGTCAATTTAAATAAAAATTGACTCTTTTTTTAATTGCAGGTAGGCTGAAGTGTTATGATTATAGCTTAATCCATTATTTTAGTCTTTGGTTTGCCATGCTCACTCTTGACTAAGGATGCCTTGTCTAAGGATTAGTTAGGGATGAAATAGCTCTACCGTGTGATCTAGTTGAAGGGAGACCATAAACTGAGATTTCCTTCCGTCCTCCCCCACTAAAATGAGGCATTGAGGAGAGTTGTGTACACAATCAGATAAAGACTATACAGGTCCATCTAAGAACCACGTGTGCTGAAGTGTACTTTTGCTTATGCTCTTCAACTCTGCCCAGTTACATCAAGGATCATCATTTTGTGAAGAAAAACAAAGTAATTTGCTATCACTGTTATGCACAGGAACACTGAAAAATGTAGGCAAGAACTGTCTTTTTCCAAAATTATGTTATTCTGACAGGTAGAGCCTTTCCTTTTTGAGTAGCTCTGCAGTGCTTTGAAATACTAAAATGCAGTCAGCAGTCAACAAATAATACAAAACATAAGCCTCTGCAGTACTTTTGCTACCCTGCTGTGCCGTCTGCACATTCTTGAGAAGCACTGGGCCTTGCATACAGTCTCATAGAGGGCTGTGAGACTACTAAATAATCAAAGCTGCTGAAAGACAATACGGCTCCTGCCTCCTTGGAGAAACATTTAGCAGCTAACACAGCTGAGCAGATGTTTCAGTGACCTTCCATGTTTCCTATTGGTGACATGCTTTTTTTTTTTTTTTAACAGAATTTCTTTTTCCAGCTTTTCTTTTTGGTCTATGAGCATAAATGTGCTCTCATGCTTCTATATCAATGAAAACTTGACTTGTTTGTCCAGCCTGTGAACGCCTGCCATAGATAAAGACTGCCTGGGTCTAGGCACAGTGCAGACACTGTACAGAATGAATGTTTCTGTTTTGGAAACATTCTGGACTTTTGGAAACTGCTGGACTATTTGAGGGTAAGGGGTAAGTCACTGCAAAAACCAGGGGATCTAACATCACAGAAATAACCTGTAGGAGCTGGGTTGGAGTTAGGAACGTGTGTAAGCCTGCAAGAACCTAAGCAGTGCAAGCAGCAGAAAGCTGGAACAGAAAGGGCTGATTAATGCCCCTTCTCAAGCCATTGCAGGGCCAATCTGGCAAGAAGGAAGATAGACTGATCCTCCTGCTCCTAGTGGGTTTTAATAAATGCCTTCATAAACTGGAGAATAAGCACTGGTTTAGGTCCTTCCTTGCCTTTTTAGCTTTCCAGACTCATTTCCACCAGTAGTAGATTTACTGTCTTTGCTGTAAGTACCTTCACAGAGAAATAAGAATTCATAATCTACAGAGATAATATATACTGGGATGAAACTGTTCCAATACTGTGCCTGCCAGAGGCCAGACAGAAAGATAAAGAGATATAAAGCTTGCAGTAGTTGTTCATTTCCCCCTTGCACTTGGCTGCAAAGGAATAGCCATACCTGCTCAGTGGACCGTGCAGGTATAATGAATCTTTGATCTTTCTGAACCTTCTCTGATTTACTACAGAAACATTTCATTATTCTTTTTGTGCTAGTGAGAGAGAGGTGAGCTTCTATAAAAGAATAGGTTTAGCTTTATATTTTCTTTTTTTGTTGTTGTTAAATTCCTAATTAACACACAGTGAAATTGCCCAGTGGTTTGTTCAGGCTTGCTGTCGATTTTGTAAAGCCTCCCAATGAAATTGTGCCCATTGCAAAGTGTAATAAAATTCCACTCTAACATGCAGTCAAGCCGTACTTATGTCCATTAAACTTGTCTTTCAGCCGTGCTGTCTTTGTTTTTTTATGGAGGCTTGAATAGAGACCAAGGAGAAACATAGTAAGAAATTGTCTGCTTCCTCCCCTTTAGTTAGTTAGTTACTGACATCTAGTTCAAATGTTTACTGTAGGCTCCTCTTCAGCCCTTCTTTGTCTCCTTCCAATAAAAAAGTCCACTTTTTTCAATGAGGAAATAAATTTTTAAAAACTGCCTATAAAAAATCTCAAGTTATAAACCCATCTTTTTCAAGGAAGAGGCATTTTAACATCTAGCCCTGACAGCTTCCATGCACAGCATACTTCTTGATTTCGTAACAGGCAGAGATTAATGCTGCCCTTCTATTCTGTGCTTTGGGATCTGTGTGTACTCCTCTGTCGTCAACCTCCTCGTGAACTGCTTATTAGCAGTGAGGGCACAGACAGCTTTGTGTTTGTGAGGCTCAGCTGAAGGACGGGGAGGATGGCACAGATAGCGACACAGACAGCTCTGAGCTTCGCTTTGTACCGAAGCAGAGCTCCCAGTGATGATTTTTTTTTTCTTTCTTTTTTCCTTCTTCCCTTTTTTTTGCAGGAATGTGTAATTCTGCAGTAAAGAGCAGACTCTGCTCCCAGTTGCACACAGCCTAGAGCATTTGTTCTGTGCTGAGGAATTTGGAACCTTTTTTGTAGAACTTTGGGTTGCAAGGAGTAACTGATCATGTCTTGCCATCAGATTGACTGTTGCTAAATACGTAACAGTCATAGAAAAATAGTATTATTATGATTCCAAACAGAGTAACTAGAGAACCTAGAATTAAAGACCACTCTCTCATTCAAAGGGCTGGATGAGTATTGTTCATATCATGTATTACTATTCAGTATTTTGTTTTCCTTCCTCGTTCATGTGAATTCATGCTTTGTTACTGTGCCCAGCTCAGTTCCCACTCTGAAGTGAGAGTTCTCAATGTCTTTCTGAACTAGCAAAATTTTATCACTGCAATATAGCACAGTTTCAAAAAACTATGTAGCTTCCATGCAATATTATATTCACCTCCATTCTGTGCATAAGCATGGAGTGTTAAATCAGAAGTAACTCCACTGAGTTTAGATCTGTCTGAGATGACTTAAACTTGCTGTGGTTTGGGTTTGGGGTTTGTCATTAAAAACTGTAATCACAGCTTGCCTCAAATGGTAACCACAGCCAGGAATCCTGCAAATCAGACCCCTGGATCCCAAACTGGGCGATCAGTTAGGGTTGCATCCCAGTGGCTGTGTCAGTAGTCAAAGAGGATAACAGTCGAGAATAGGCACAGCCTCGGGTCAGCCCATGGTGAAGGGACACTGTGTGACATCTGTTAAATTTAAGAGCATCTTGCCCTTAGTGACCATCTGAAGTACAGTCACTGGCTCTGTGCTCTAGAGTAGTGGTTTTTCTGTGCTGTCAAGTGCTCCCTGGTGCAGCTCACAGTCTCTGCTGCTGCATGTCCTGGCACGTGCTTGACTCCATGTAGGAGGGCAACCTGACTTCACTCATCTCCTCCCACTCCTGAGTTTCTTTCGAAGCAAAGTGGGGTTCTTGGCAGGGAAAGATGCAGCTACAGAGTGCATCTTCCCCTTGGTTAGGCTGTGGCTGACAGGGAAATCCTGAAAAGAGGACTTGCATGGTCTGTGGCAGATTGGGGATTAAAAAGCACAGTTCTCTCTTCAACTCGCCATGTGCATGCCTTGGCATCAGTCACAACGGACTTTCCAGCATCAGTTAACTGAGCAGCTCCCTGCTAATTTTTCAGATTTCCTTAGCCCAAAGGTGTTGGCTGCCTGGCCCCTCTATTGCTTTGCACCAAAAGGGGCTCAAAGTGGACAGGCTGAGGAATTCAGCTTTAGTATGCTGGCATGTTTCTACTGAGTACGTGAAGCATTTTTCCAAATGCTTGTCTGCTGTCAGGTTTCCTGTGGCTACCCATGCTGTCTGCCAGGTGTAGCTTTATCACTCCTACAATTTGTAGTCTTAATCCCAGAGGTACTTCAAAGTTCGTGGAAAAAGAGATTGCCAAAATTTTTCAAGAGAAGAGGGTATGTCTACAATGAAAGTTTTAGATACCTTCAGTGAGCAACTAAACAAATTTACAGGGAAGAAAACCTTTCCAGCTACCAAGCCCAAAACCTCTTCCCTGCTCTGGGCATTCTTCAGCCATGAGTTCCTCTGTGAGCTGCAAAGGAGATTCTGGGTGGTATTGCTAATTGTGCTTTAAGTCCAGCCTCCTTACACAGCTGTCGCTTACTCCTGTCTAAGGTGGAATGCTGCTCGAGGCAGACCTTTGGTCTGACCCAGAGAAGCCATTCCTGCTGTGGTACACTATAGGAAGGGCTTCCTCAGGTCAGACCAAAGGTCCTGTGGCTTCTACCCCAGTGCTGGTCTCCAAAGTACATGAATTGTCTTGGTTGAACTTCAAATCATAGCATGTCCTGAAGCAGACATGAAGTTGGGAAAACTCAACAGATTTTGGAAGCATGATGAAGGTTATTAAAACACTGGAAAAATAGAGTCCTGCGTTGAGAAGTACCAGCATATGTCAACCCTGTTGACAATACGTCAAAGTTACCATGATCACTTTAGAAAGATGAAACATATGGAAGGGTATAAAAGGAAGTCCTCTGCCTTGCAAGTTGATCTTCGGGGTTACAACCACAGAACTCTAACATACTGATTAAAAGGGTGTGCCCCTGGCAGCAGGTGCTGGGGATGGGCAGCAGCACTGAGCCTCTTGCTCTGGCACCTCTCCTGGGGGGTGTTTGAGTGGGTGGGTACATGTGTGTGCACACACCTGGCAGGGGGCTGGGAGCTCTCTCTCATGGGGCGTCAGGGCTCGCTGAGTTTGCATTCGTTTCCTCCTCTGCTGTTATGGGGACTGAAATAGTTCAGTGTGGGTGAATTCTCCAAATGTGTCACAGAAGTCTCAAGCCTGATGGGATGTAAAGGGGCAGCAGGGTGTTGAGCACAAGAATGCTGAAGGAGTGAGAATATATTTCTGTAGGTGGCTGACATCCTCATGTACTGGATGTATTGTAATGAAGCTGAGCACTATTTGGGAACAATAATCCAGTGGCTGCATGCATTGCAAATTTTAAAATGAGACTGACAGGAGTTGCACCAACCATAGATTTTATTCAACCTTTTTCTCATTTTCTGGAGTTGTTTCTTACATGGAGTCTTGTTGAGACCAGCCTTTAACTTAGTAGTAGTTACCATTTCTAAATTTGGAAAGACGACTCCACTGATTTTAAGCTTAAGTCATGCAAACAGTAAACTGTCTAAGCTTTTCTTATCTCTGTATTTATAAAATAAAGTTTTTAAACTTTGTGTTCATAGTGCACACAGGTGATTGATGTGCCTGGCTGTCCCTGGCAGGTCTGCCTGGGGTGGCTCCCTCCATGTTAGTTCTTGCCTTTTACAAGACATAGAAAATAGACAACGTTTTCATGCTGGAGCAAGAAAGGCTTCTTTCTCATGCTCTTCTGAAGGCAGACACCTTCAAAAGAGTTTTAAATGTGTGTGGTTTAATATCTTATGTTCGCTAAAGTTCTCAGAGGACTTAGTTTATGATTAAGGAAAGTTAGATGTTGTTCCATTGTTAGGGAAGCCCAGGGGTAAAAGGGCTTTAGACTACCATGTTTAATAGCTGTTTGATGATGCTAAAAACAAACCCAAACACTTTATGTTTATTGTTTTGGAGTTTTGTAGTAATGGGTGTGGTTTCCTTCTGTAAAACTTTTAATATTAAAGACCCAAAAGTGCTATCTGTACAGATATAACGACACTGAATTAAGTACACAAATGTAAATGCCTCCATTATTATTTACCATTTCTAGAGAGCATGTGACAAACCAATCTTTTTTAATTTCACTTTGACTGCCACACGTTCTTTTCATTCCGAGCCAGTGAAAGTGGGTGTCTTTCATGGCAGGTTCAGGAGACTCTACAATCTTTCGTCTTCTTGTTTGGTTGCTAATAACTGGAAAAATTGACCGAGCAAAATGGTGAAGAAGTTGAGCCAGCAGTTGCCACAGTGACAGTTGTCCAGTATAAATATCTTACAATTCTTCTGTTTATCATCTGTTTTCAGGGCAGTTTAAGCTGCTGGAACAAGACCGAGATATTAAGGAGCCAGTGCAGTATTTTAACAGTGTGGAGGAGGTGGCTAAAGCATTTCCTGAACGAGTTTACGTCATGGAGGAAATAACATTCAACGTTAAGGTAGTCCCTGAATAAATATTTATCCCTGTCTAAATGATTAACTGTTACAACCTTTACGTACATGGCAAGTGAGCAACGGCGCTGAGTGGGAAGTGTGATTTTTGAGACGAATGAGCCTTTAGTGTTCCACATTCAGTGATGGTGCTCTTTGGGATCATTTTTGCAGTCTTAAATCAACACGTCTTCTAAGGGCTCTCCTGCCCTATGGCACTTTGGGGAGCAATCCTGATGATCCATTCAATAATTCATCTAATTAGGATGCTCCTGCCAGATTTTAAACAAATGTTGTTTGTTGCCCCCTTTCTCCTCCCCCTCCAGCAGTCTGAATTTCATTCTCTGCTAAGCAGCAGCTGCTCAAATCCCTCTCCAGAAAGCCTCATTCTCAGAGAGCACACAGGGTGAAATGATGGGGTTGCTTGTCTCAAAATTACTGCAGCTAAGTAGCATTGTGAATAAAATAACAGAAAAAAAGAAAAAAAAGGCACAGTTGTTCTGCGTGTGTGTGTGTGTGTGTGTTTGCATGTGCATAGCTCTTTGGCTCATCAAAGGGTCACTGATCCCACGGGAGGGCTTGCTGTCACCAAACACACTGCAGTGCCATGTCATGAAGCAGTGAAGACAGAACTCGTTCTTCTTTGTCCTACATGTGTGACACTGCACAAGGTAGGTCAGCTCTGCCATGAGAGCAGAGTGGTCTTCAGGCTTATCTGGTTTGTTTGAGCAGTGACACCATCTCAGACTAGCAGAAGAGCATCCTAGAGCTGGGGTGCAATGGTGTGGATCCACATCGTGTACCCTACAGGGGAAACTGGCTGATACTGCTGGTGCAAAACCAGTCTGGAGTTTCCTGGTCCTATGTGTATCAAGATGGGCTTTGTATAGAAACCTTTTAATGGCTTTTTCCTGTTTCTTGCACTGCTGCAGTTGGAAGACACCTGCTAGTTCACAGTTTTTATAGGTGTAAGTGCAAGAGCTCATCAGTTAATTTACTCAGTGACAGACTCACACCTTGCAAGACAGTAGTTTGTTTTCATTTGTGCTCTGCATTAACCTGAGCCTATAAAACAGAGGCTTTTATGAATGAAGGCTACATGAGAAAGTTGGAACACTTCTGTATCTTTAGGCAAGTGAACAAGAAAATTTCATTTCTGCTCAGAAAAAATCCTTTGGACTGCTAGCCTTATCCAGTGCTGTGCTATTATTTCTCATTTGATCAGTGACCAAACCAAGAGAATGGCACAGTAGAATGTGCAGCTTTGATTTTCTAGTGCAAAAAGTATTTGTCTACAGACTTGTTTAAACATAAAATGCCATATCTTGAGTTTAATATGAGTGTTTTTAAAACTGTTTGTCACATGTAGCAAACTGAGAAATAAGCAGAGCTTACTGTTAGATATCAAATCCATTTTTAAAAGGTTTTATAGTGATACTCTTTAATGTAAATAACAGTAGTAATAATCCAGGTTTAACCTAGTTACACAGTTATCTTGGCAGTATTCCTCTTGGCAGTTTTTCCAGTTTCATAGAAGTCTATTCCAAGGTTATCATCTTCCAAAAAATAAATGAACTTAGCAGGATTTATTAAAGTGTTTAATAACCCTTTACATGCAAGAGAATTATGTACGCTAAAATTTTAATATAGGAGAGGTTCTGTCAAGCTGATTAGAGCAAAGGGAGGAATACTAAGTATGGTTGATTTCTGTCCAATGCAGCATGCCTGTTTAAATTCAGAAAAGAGTATCAGAAGGTAGCTAATCTGATATAAAAAGAAAAAAAATGCCTAAAATATCTGATGAAGTACTTAAGATGAGAAGGAGCTCTGAAGTCTGGGAATTCTTTCTTGTTCTAAACACTGAAGTCTTCAGTGGATAATTTTTGAAGAAGGAGCCTGTAGAGTTACCAGGTGACCAGTCAGTCACTGTGTGCTTCTGTTGAGGTGTGCCTGCATGTGCCAGTACACCACGGTTGTGGCTCCACTTGGTGTGAACCTTGCTCCTGTGTGTAAATCCTTGGCTGCTCCAGCAGGATTTCACAGCTACCGCTGCCCTTCAGCAGGCTGCCTTCTCGCTGCAGTGGGCTGCAAGATCTTTTCTAAGGGGCTTACTTTATTTTTGCTTCTTGTAATAATTGTTGAAGGGAAAAATCAGCCACGTTATCCTGGGGAGGTAGGGGAGATAGTTCTCCCTTCCTTCCCCATGGTTTTGCAGCTGGACAGGCTTTCTGGGCAGTGCCCTGAGGCAGGGGGTTGAGGACCTGCCGGGTGTTTGAAGGACAGCTGTAACATGTGTCAGCAAGTGCAGCTAGGAGGGAAAGGTGGAACCACTTTTCACAGAACAGCAAACAAAAATTTTAGGTTAAATAAAACTTTCGTAATGGCTTAAAGTACTTAGTAACTTTTTTGTCCACACGTACTGCACTTAGATACCCAGTTGGTTATCTCAGGTGGTGGCCAGCAGCATCTACACGCACAGCAATTTGGAGCATCCTGGGAATAAGTGAATTTCACTCAGTCAGTAGTTTAATCTGTTCCTGATTGAAAATTAGAGGTATTCTGTTCTTTCTTCACTGACCAGATAGGTGAGAACCTTTTTTGTATTAATATTCATTGCGTAATTGAAGAAGATTTTATTTATGTTACAGCATTATGCTACAATGAGAATTTTTGATTCTCTATTACTAGGAACAAAATACTAAGAAGGTTGAGCTACCCCAGGGCCCTATCTTTTGCTGAAGCAACAGCAGTAGATTTCTGCTCTCCACTGCTCTGGTCCCATACAGATGGCAGTGTGTACAAACACCCAGGAAGCTATTTGCACTAACACTTGAAAACAAAACAAGGAACAAATCCTCCACATCATACTGAGGGTAATTCACAAAAAGTTCTCTTAAAAAAGCAGCAGTATTGTCTGATAGATTGAACATTGGACAAGCTGGGAATTCCTTCACTCTAAAAACCAGCCTACTTAGTGTTGCAGGACCCTTCAGATCTTCCACAATAATGTTTTTGTCCTGAAGACATCACTTGGTCTCTCTGGAGAGTCTGTGAAGCTGTTTGCAGACACTTTCCAGAATGGAGAGGTGGATTAGTAAATTAGCCTTATAATGATAATTTTCTTACCCATCAAAGACACTGTATGACTGGTTTGAACTTTTGATACCTGATTTGTTCATCTTTTTTTATGTAATCCTCTCTTCACAGTGATTTAACCATGTTGGCCCATACAGTGTGCATTTTGGCAGAAAGAAATCTGTAGTGAAAACTTTGCTCTTCCCCCCCCCCCCCCTTTTTTTTTTTGGCAGATGTTAGTGCAGTACAGTGCAGCAAAATTGATCTCCTGATTGTAATTCTAATGCCTCTGATAAACGCACCCTGAGTTGCCATAAAGCACATATATAGTAGGTTGTAACCTACGGTGACATTCTTAAGTGCTGCAGTAGTGACTTTCTTGAAACGAGGTGGTGTGTAGGTTTTGGCTCCAGACTTTCAGGCAATTAATAATACTTCACCTCAAGAATTAGTGCTTTAGTGGCCTTGTGGCTTGATGCCAGCCTTACGAAGCAGCAGGACTCAGCTCCAAGAGGTTTGGGGTTTTTTCTTCTTTTTCCCCTTTGCCCCTGGTACACACGGGCTCGACACCTCGGTGTCTTGCACTGGCAATGCAGTGCTGTGGCTGCCTCTTTTCCTCTTGGAGAAAGGTGGGTGGCTTGAGTAAGAGAGAAACAAAGGAAGCAGAGCTGCTGCTGCTGCATGCCTATGTTGAGGTACCTGTGAGAGGGGTCCTGCTCCAAAAGGAGCCTGCATGGCTAGTGCCATTGCCTCAGTGGCTCCTGACGTCCCACATAAATAGATGCTCCATGTTACAGCTTTGCAGTGTTACCTGCCACGTTTTGGGTCAGTTTTAGAGCACTGATTTATTTGAGACATCCTTGAAGAGCATTGAAGCCAGCTGTTAATGTAGCAATTGGGCAAAGTCGCTCTTATCCCAGAGGGAAATACGTGTATGCTAGCATGAAGACTTTTACTTGCTGATTCTGTCTTGGGAAACAGACATTTATAGAAGAAAAATGGGATACTGTTTCACTGAATTTAGCCAACTTCCTTGAAAAAGTTTCCTCATTTTTTTGTCTGCTAACAGCTCTTCTGAAGACTATGTTTTACATTTTAAAAATCTTTTTCCATTTTTGTGACCTGTAAAAAAAAAAATGTAGCTAGTATATATTATCTATTAAATATATGCGTAGTGCTATGATTGGTCCCTTGGCTCTAATAGTAAAAACCATATGCTGTAGCTATGAATCAGAGACCTCACAGTTACAAAGACCTCTACCAAAAGAAAAAAATCCTCATTGTATTTTTAAAGTGAATGCAAAGCTTGCATTACTCTAATAAAATCTAGCAGGTATACCAACCAATATAAAGCCACAAATCATTTTTATAAAAGTGTTCATATGTGTCCAAGTAATTAAAGACTTTTGCTTCAAACTATAACAAATTAGAATAATTGGAGTCAAAGGCAGCATATTGACTCAGGTGCTACCAAAATCTATTATTCCAAGTTAGCCTTTCCTTAAGCAAAAGGAAGAGTATACCTGAGCTTTTCCAAAAGAACGTTTCCTAAATAATCGTTCCTTGCTTCCCTGATGCCTGTCTTCTGCAGGAGTTACAGTTGGCTTTTCAATGTTACTGAAACTGCTTGAGTCTTAAAATATAAAATATTATAGTGACTTAACCCACTGCTGTTTTGCAGTGTGTTTGGTAATGTGTCTGTGTGCCTGTAACCTTTCTGGTCAGCATCCTGGCATCAATAGTGAACAGGTAGTATGGATCAACATCTGGCAGTCGGAAGGGAGAAGGCAAGTACAACAGGGAGGAAGTTCTGGTTCTGTGGGTCTTCTGCATTCATTGTTCAGCTTGAACATCTACTAGAGATTCTTAGATGGCTTTGGAGTGTAGTGTGGCAAGCACTGCCTCTTTCACAAAGCTGGGAGCACTGGTTATTCTCACCTGTTTCCAATGAAAACTGGCTGGGAAGAGCAAAAGAGGGGCGAGAGCAAAGTAAAACTGCAGGAGTTGCTCTTACAATGCATGAAACATTATTGTTAGAATGTATAAGCCCTCCTTGGATATGTGATGCAGCTGAGTGAAAGCTTCTGGGGTGTTTTCTGCCTTCTGCAGCATTACCTCTTTTCCAGAATTATTATGAGACTTTAAGAGTTTGCCACAAAAATGTATGATTATTTCTGCTCTAGTCTGTGATCTAGACCACCTTAAGTCTGCCACTGTGCGCTGCTGCCTTCTGTCCATCAGGTACCAGCGATACGCTGTGTCCCGCCCACCAGCTGGGACCTGCCACTAGCAGGTCCAGGTGTCTGAAACAGCGCAGGGCTCTGCTACACCCCGCCAGCAGCTGCCTAGCAGGAAGCAGAGGGTGCCCAGAGAGTGCTCTCAGCAGGGCTGAGAAGATGCAAATCCTGATGGGTTGGTGCTGAAAGCTTAGAGGGTAGAGGGGGATGGGTCTGGTGTGGGGCTACCCATTCTGCCTTCTAGGAATAATTTATGATATGCACTTTGATGTTGTCTATAAGTGTACTATTTGGCATAGAACCATAGAATCATTTAGGTCGGAAAAGACCTTTGAGATCATCAAGTCCATCCATTAACCCAGCACTGCCAAGTCCACCAGTAAACTATGTCCCTAAGTGCCACATCTTCACGTCTTATAAATGCTTCCAGGAATGGTGACACAACCACTTTCCTGGGCAGCCTGTTCCAGTGAATGACAACCCTTTTGGTAAAGAAATTTTTCCTGATATCCAATCTAAATCTCCCCTGGTGCAACTTGAGGCCATTTCCTCTTGTCCCATCTGTTCTTAGGAAGTGCTCTGCATGGCTGATTCCTGGGCTTCTGGAGGCCCTGTGAAGTTCACCCAAGGCAGTGTAAAGCTGAGCTAAAGTCCATGGCTCTTTGTTGATTTTTCTGTAAGTTTTGTGGCTGTTGATAAAGTGAAATGTTTGAGTGAACAAAACAGAGCAAGTCTGACTTTCATATGTCATTGCTACAAGGACAAAGTAAAGATCATTTAGCTGTGTAATCTGCAAAACAGAAGCTGAGTGATATCTGTGCACTGTTACGTGTATTGAGAGAGAGGTATATATTATATGTATGGTATATCTTTTTGCTAACATTCTGGAATACATATTTACCTACAATTTACCTACCAATTTTAAAGTATAATTAGCCTGCTGGGATGTATCAGCAGTCTTAACACCACCATAGTAGAATTTAGCGGATAAATTTGTGCACTCTTAGACTTCTAATTTCACATTTTCAGTTTTTATTATAATTTTGGACAGCAACTAATACCTTATATTTTTGTTTAGAAGGAAGAATGCAGAACAGTATTTTTCTCAGAGTGCTAAACTAGAACTATGGCCTCATCTTTCTTTTCAGAAAATATCATAGAATATACTGAGTTGGAAGGGACCCACGAGGAACATTGAGTCCGACTCCTTGCCCTGCACAGGGCACCCCAAAATCACACCATGTGCCTGAGAGCATTGTCCAAATGCTTCTTGAACTCTTGTCAGGTTTGGTGCTGTGACCACTTCCCTGGGGAGGCTGTTCCAGTGTCCAACCACCATCTGGGTGAAGAATCTTCTTCTAATATCCAGCCTAAACCTCCTCTGACACAACTTCAGGCCATTCCCCTGAATCCTGTCACTGGTCACCACAGAGAAGAGATCAGTGTCTGCCCCACCACTTCCCCTTGTGAGGATGTTGAGGTCTCCCCATCTCCTCTACTCCAGGCTGAACAGATGAAGTGACCTCAGCCAGTCCTCATACAGATTCTCCTCAAGGCCCCTTCACCATCCTCATGGCCCTCCTTTGCATGCTTTCTAAGAGCTTAATGTCTTTTTTATATTGTGGCACCCAAAACTGCCCCCAGCACTCTACACCCCAGTGCAGAGCAGAGCGGGACAATCATCCCCCTTGACCAGCTGGTGATGCTGTGCCTGATGCACCTCAGGATACCCCTGGTTGGCCCTCCTGGCTGCCAGGGCACTGCTGACTCATGTTCAACTTGCCAGTAACCAGGACCCCCAAGTCCCACAGTGCCGCTCTCCAGCATCTCATTCCCCAGTCTGTAGACACATCCAGGGTTAAATTCAGCCTTTTTTCACCTGTAATTATCCTGTGACTATATTTTTTAACAATGAGAAAATGGTTTTTGGAGTTTTTAATTGAAAATAATTTTGTATTTAAACATGCCTGTTGACTCTCAAAGTCCATTTGCTACTTGGTTGGTTGAAATGGATGACATTAATAAGTAGCTGCTCCGCAAGACCTTCATTGTGAATCTCAGCCGTGTAGTTACGTCTGTGGTTTCACATCTGACCCACTGTTTCCTCCTACAGTGGCTTGTTTGTTTGTGAATCACCAGGGAACTGTAAGTTGCCCGAGGAGGAGCTCCCAATGCTGTAGGTTGTGCCACCTCCCTCGCTCCGGACAGTGTCCCACAAGTAGTGAGGAAAAGCTGTGATCATGCAGCATCGAGTGAAAAGTCCAACAGTGTAGCTGGCATTATCAGAGCAGCCATTTGTGGAGACTTGTTGATTCTAGAAACCAATATTCTTAGAGAAAACGCGCTCTCAGAAAGAGAAGGGGGGGATTGCGTGGTACAGGCACGGAGCCCTGTGTGTCCTCAGTCCTTATCAGCCCCTCGAAGGCGGGGCTATGTGGCTGCAGCTCCAATGCAGCGCTCTGTGACAGTTTGAGGAGAAACCAGCAATGAACGTCACACAGGCGTTATCAGCAAAAAAATCCCGAGTGCTTTCCTTTCACGTCGTGGTGTTTCAAAATGCTGTCAGGCCAGTGGTGCAAACTGTGAATGAGTATTACGTACCATAAATCCTAGTAGTTTCCTGGATTAGACCAATTAGTGTTTGTTTAGATAATTCAGGGTTTGAATGACTTCCTCTCCGGAAACCCCAAGCCTGAAGTGCTAAGGCGGCACACCTCGCCTGCGCTCCCTGTGCAATTGCTCCGAGAGGCTTGCAGAAGATAATCACAGTTCTGCAAATATGGGGGAATTGCAGGTCATGTCTTACAAGAGGAAGCATTATTCACAGCGCTTGTCAGTTATTAACTTACTGGAATTACAGCTTTCATTTCATGCAGTGGCTATTGTGTGATGATACCAGGGTTCAAAGCCTGGATTTTGAACTTCACTCAAGTCCATGAAGTCTTTAGGGGTTTCAGAGGTGAGGAAGGGATATACAATTTTAGCATATGTTTTCATTGGCAATTTCTTTAGTATGTTTGATATTCTCAAATAAAATGGTCTATAACAGATGAGTAGTGTTTATCTGGTGCACCTTCATTTATGAGTAGGAATCTGCTGCTACCAAAGAATTGGGTGGGTTCTGTTAGGTCCCTGGAAAGGGCTTTTCATGTTAAACCACTCAAATATGAGGCAGAGCAATCTTGTCTATAAAGAGTTATTTCGGTCTTAAGGAAATAACTTCAGGAGCAAATGAGCCTTGGACATCTGTTTTGTTGGGTTTTTTCTCCTGGTACAATTTCCATACTAGAAAAGCTCACACATGGCTGTGCATATGTTGTTTAATCTCTTAAATTGCAATTATGATCAAAAAATGAGGAAGGAAGTCTATGACTAGGAGAGCAAAGCGGGGGGAGGGGGGTTAGGCATATGGGATAGACCAATATTCTTGATTTCTCATTCAGGGAATAGATGTCATCTGTCATTCCCCCTAGCCTGGAAAAGATTATATCAAAGGGATATGCTTCATCTGTAATGATGAGATCACCTTTTCTGCTCCTCAGGGAGCTGAAGATGGTGAAAGAAGTTTGTTTCCCTCAAGAGCCTGGCAAATAAGTTCTAGCAAACAGCAAAAAACAAGGGTGTGGGGAAAAGATACCCAAGGGAATCCAGCCATGGTCTGTCATAGCTGTATGACACAAGCGGCTGTTCGAACTGTTGGGATATGTGGATTTGCCCTTTCTTTAAAAAATGATAATGTTTGTTCTCATGCCTTCTTTGGCAGTTTCAGATGGCTCTTTCCTCTCAAGTAAGATGCAGGAATGTGCTGAACAATTTTAAAAGCTTACTTAGCTGAGCTTTGGGTTAAACACCTTGCACTTGACCAGTTGGCTGTTCAAATAAAGTTACTTTCGTTTTTTCCAATACATAGTATTGTAAGTTCAGTCTCAAGAGATTTGATGTGATTGAAGTATTGTCTTCATTGGGGGAAAACCAAATTTTTTATTATTATTTTGCAGGTAGCTTCAGGTGAATGCAATGAAGACACTGAAGTTTACAACATTACCCTTAGTACTGGGGATGAGCTCACTTTAATGGGGCAAGCAGAAATCCTTTATGCAAAATCTTCTAAGGAGAAGTCACGGCTCAACACCATCTTCAAAAAAATCGGGAAGCTTAATTCAATTAGTAAGCTAGGCAGAGGCAAAATGCCCTGCCTCATCTGCATGAACCACAGGACCAACGAGAGCATCAGTCTCCCTTTCCAGTGCAAGGGCAAGTTCAGCACTCGCAGCCCACTGGAGGTGCAGATGCAAGAAGGGGAGCACACAATTCGCAATATAGTAGAAAAAACCAGGCTGCCCGTTAATGTGACAGTGCCGAGTCCTACACCAAGAAACCCTTATGACCTGCATTTTATCCGTGAGGGGCACAGGTACAAGTTTGTCAACATTCAGACCAAGACTGTTGTAGTTTGTTGCGTGCTTCGTGGAAACAAAATCATTCCCATGCATTTTCCTTTGCACTTGACTCTTCCAAAATTTATTCTACCTGATAGTGTGGTGAAGGGGGAGCTGTGGCACGAACCCCTCATCCAGCACTGGTTTAACATATGCCAGGAACAGTTTGACATAGACGAGTATTCTCGTGCCGTGCGAGATGTAAAGACTGACTGGAACGACGACTGCAAGAGCCCGAAGAAGAGCCGGTGCACGGGGCACAGCCACGTGCCAAACTCCCTCAGCTACGCGCGGGACGAGCTCACGCAGTCCTTCCACCGGCTCTCCGTCTGCGTCTATGGCAACAACTTGCATGGGAATAGCGAGGTGAACCTCCACGGCTGCAGGGACTTGTGTAACGAGTGGGCCCTTTTCTCTCACGATGCTCTTCAGTACCAGGAGTCGGGGGACAGTAGCAGTGATTATCTTTTCCCTGAAGTTAGCGAAGAATCGATGTTTCTGCCTATGAAATCAGAACTTCCTTATGAAGAGCTCTGGTTGGACCAAGGGTCTGGAAAGGGTGGTGATCAGCCTCTCTCTTGCTCGCTAAGTGAGAAGAACAAGTGTGACAACTACAGAGGATCCTTCCGATCAAAGTGTGGTACCGCGTCTCTTCCTGTGCCTGCAACTATCGGAACAACCACAAAGTCTTCAGATGTTTCCCTACCTCCACCTCCAGTGCCTCCGAAATCAGAAGCAGTAAGTCAGGGTTATTTATGTTTGTTTCTTTCTTTCTTTAGGTGGTGAAGAGTTTGCATGCAGATCTTTTTAGGAAATACTTGGTGGAGGGGGAAGGGCACATACAGGGCAAGAAAGCAGTCAGACTTTGCAAGATGTGCAACTTCAGCTAGTTTCCTACTGTGTGTAAGTCATGCCTTAAAAATCACAAGAGTATATTTAATACTACTGATCTAGTAGCTTAATCCTGATACTTTCAGGTGATATTTATTTTGGGTTTCTTGCTCACACAAACAAGGTCTAAGAATTGCTGAGTCACTTCATTCTCTTGCTTTCCGCATCATCTCTCCATGTGACCTCCATGTCTTCTCATACTTTCTGTGGCCAAAGTGTGTGGGGCATGACCACACACACAAACTGCCTCAGATGACCTTAGTGTGTGTCTTCAGTTAACAGGCTCTGATAATGAGAACAGCTATAATTTTTACAGATTTGAAGTGTTTGTTAATGAGAGATTGTCTTCTCTACTGTGAGCCTATAGCAGATATTGAAGAATATTGTGGCACTATCCTCAAGGAAACTTTATCGAACTAGACCTTAACTAATCATTCTGTACTGCTTATTGAAAGAAAATATGTTTAAATAGGAGCTCTGCAGAATTGATAAATGAGCCTTCTAGTCAGTTTTAAACAGAGCATGTTTCCTGGCCTAAGGTTTTTAATGAAAACTCATGGGAGAAATCAGTTCTCCAAACCTGAAATGTCATGGAGACTTCAGAGGAAAAATGCAAATACGTTTTATCAACAGGAGCTTATGTGGACTGGCTGGAGAATCCACCTGTTATGTGCTCCCTTGACATAGTCCTAAACACTATTTAAAAAAAAAAAAAAAAGAAAGGAAAAAAGAAGGTTCCCCAGGAAAGACTGTCTAGCAGTCTTTAGCAAAGTGTCAGTGATACATACTTATATTGCATTAATCTTGGTGGATATCATTTATCAAATTTGTTTTGCAGGGTTTTTTCTGGAATTTAAAAAAATATATAATTCCTGTTACAAGTTCTGTGGTGATTTCAAGAGCACGGCTGTACAGTAAATTAAGACTAATTTGAGACCAAACTGTAGCAAACCATGATGATCCCACACCTTTCCTTCTGCCATCTAACAGTCCAGTAGTGTTGGCTGTAGCCTTTTCCTCACAAGTCAGGTCAGAACCTGGTTGAAACCTAAGTTGTGTTCATTCATGCTGGGTTAGCCTGCAGTGGATTTCCATGGGGATGCCCCTGGCCAGGCTCTGTGCTTCCTGGGGAGGTGCAGCGAGGAGAGGGGAGCAGGACGCCATGCAGGCACGAAATGCCCAACTGCAGCCCTTGGACTGTGCTGCCAAAACTGCCTGAAAAGCAAATGCAGCAGCTGGAGCAGCCAGGAAAGGCAAGACATTATGTCTTCTTAGCAAAGCGTTTACAAACCCAAGAGCACTTCCTTGCCTCTGAGGTCAGGTATGCACTGACGCTTTGTCCAGACTCTTGGACGAGTGCCCAGCAGCACCATATCGGGATGAGGCTCCCTGGCAGCCTACACTGACATTAACTGGTGTGGGGCTGGTCCCACCCTCCTCCACCTCCTCCTCCTCCTCCTTTCCCAGACACATCATCCTGGCTTCTCTTTTGTGCTGGCTCTGGCACTCCTGTGCCTGGGCAGGCAGCCAGGTCTAGATCTGGAAAATGATTAGTTTCCTGCTGATTTCTGCAAGCTGAACTGCTTCTGCACAGGGTCAGAGGAGTGCTGGAGTGCCGGGGAGTGGGTGGTGGGGGAGGAAGGCTGCCCCTGCAGCAAGGTGAGGGCAGCCCTTGTGCCATGGGGGTGATGATGCCCGGATCATGCCTGAGATATGAGGGTCTTATGTCATCCCTGAGGTGTGGGAAGTAGGGTGCTGGGAGAGCTGTGGAGCACCTGCACAGCATTGGTGTGGACCCTCATACTTGGGGTATAGTGACTCCCTTTTGGGGCCAGCAGGGTGACATTTGGGGTAGATATGTATGTTGCCCTTGAGAGTTATTCTGTAAAGTGTGGAATTTTGTCATGTGTGTCTTACATTACTGAGGTAATGTGTGAGTGCTGTCAGCAATGTGGATATTGCTTTCTAGCCATGTTGGAGAAATAACTTCTGCTAAAGATACTAGCTTGCATTTAAAAGTGAGCAGGGGGTGTAGCCCCATGAAAAATAAAGCTAAAAACCTACATTTCCACAGATTATAAGAATTTAGACTCACTTTTATGGCTTCCTGGAACAGCTTTGGAGTGAGTATCAGTGACCTACTGAATTCATCTGTGGGCTGGGGCTGAGGAGAGGTTTGCATGGTTTTCATGTAGGTATTTATAGAGTAAGTAGATCTCAGGAGCTGCTGAAGAACATGCGGTTTAGTCATCACTCCCTCTAGAATGATATTCCGTAGCATTTCTGTATAAAGGTTGGCTGGCAATTGTATTTTTGCACTAAATTTAAAATGTGTGTCCAGGAGCTGTTTGCAAGACAGGAAAGGACATCTGGGTATTTCAGAAGCTGTTCTGGTTTTCTTCTCTCCAGCAGGATGAGGCATTCTGATATATCACGTGTATTTTCTAAATAACTTTCAGAAAAATCAAAGCAGCGTGAAGGCAGAAGGCAGAGGAGGGGAGAATAACTTCTGAATTAAGGCCTGTAAATTAGTAATTGCTTCATTCCCCAAACACTAATTTGCATAAAATCAGAGGCTGTTTTCCTGATTGATATAAAGCACATCCCTGATGGAGTGCACCGGAAGTTCAGGCTCCTGTGGATGAGGAGCATGGAACTGCTCTGTGTTACACTCACAGTCATACTGGTGACAGGGCAGGTTTTATCCAGGCAGCTGCAGAGCTGGTCACTGCAATGGGCACCGTAACACCCAGATTCAGCAGTGACACCCCAGGGCCCAGGCGGTGCTGGCAGGGCTTGGGCTGGCAGCAAGGAAAAGGAGCAGAGGTCTTAAAATCAACATAGCACCTTATGCCATTAGAAACAGGTCACCATTCCTAGGTCACAGGAAGGAGGGTTGGTGCATGAGAGGTCAGTATCAAATAGAAGTTTCAGGTTGTACAGTGTAAATGTGTTTTATCTGTATCTGACAGCCATGTGACATCCAGTGCTTGCAGGGTAAAGAGTATTTCCAGCTAAGAGCAGCAGCCATCGAGGTCATTGTCCTGTCACACTGTGGCTGTTCCACTCATCTCCCTTATTTATTTCATTGCCATTCTCTTGGACCTAGTGAACGTGGCTTTCCTGAAGCTTCCCCTTGCTGTTGTCCATTTAATCTGCAATATCTCTACTTTTTATTCCTCTGCTGGGTTTTCTGGGGGCTGTGTGTGGCAGCTGTAATTATAGTTTTATGACAGGGACCAAATGGGACTCCAAACAGGTGTTATTTATGGCTTCCTTCTGATCTGCAATCTAGGTCAGCAAGAGAGTTTGGCATAGTTTGTTATGCCAGCACCTTTGAATGCCTCAGTCTTCCCAGGAAAGAAACACTTTAAGCCTTTGACCATCTGCTGTGCTCCAAGAGCTCCCCTGAATGGTGTCTCTAACCCCATGGATATATATTCAATAGCATTCAGTATTAATTTTGCCTATTCTGACTTGGGGAGGGAAAAAAGGCTTCAGGCATCCTTGGGGCACAACACTAAAATGGCTGAAGAGTTTTATGCCTGAATTCAATAACAAACATGAATAAAATTGATTCATTTTTTTTTCATTTCTTTGAAAGAGCAAATAAGAACCCTTAGAACAAGATTTATTTCAGTGTTTTATGCTGTCGGGCATTTCCTGTAATTTTGACTTGTTTTGAATTAGGGAAAAAATGTAGTACAATGTCCTAGTCCCCAGTTTTCCATTTCACAAAAGTACTAAATATGTTATTGCATTTTGAAAGCACTGAAGTGGATTGCAAAAGGTTCCACATTTATTTTGTTTTTAAGTAAATTAAATCACTTTAATTGCTAATTATGTGTTGCAGAACTGCTAAGATAACTTTTAGTTCTGCAGTGCTGTAAAATTTTAAAATAAACTGCAGCTTTCAAACACAAAAATAATTTCCCTTTTCTGATGCATCTAAGACTGTTTCAGACAAGGAGAACATAGAGGTCTCCTCCTGCCCAGGGGCAGGTGGTGAATTGTTAAAAATCCTGCCTGGCAGCCTAATTCTCAGCAGCCTTCTCATCTCTAGCCCTACTAAATAAAGTTGCTCTCCCAAATATGTCCTGATGAGATTAAGTCCTTAATTCCATCATCTTTTATATGGGGATGGATCCTGACATTTTGCTCCTACATAGACACACCCAACTGAATTTCAGGTGAGCAGTGCTACAGCTGTGTGTTGTGAGCTGCAAGGTTGTCTGGCTGCATGGAGCAGACCTGTTGGCTTGGTGCACTGTTTGAACAGACTCTTGTGCCCACACCTTTCCACTTCTACATTTTGGACAGCCTTATCCTGCACTGCCTTGGCAGCTACAGAAGGACTGAAGCTCCAAGTTTGAATCCAGAAGCTGGTAAATATGAGATACATGTACTATTCCTGTGGGAGGGAGGCTGGGAATTGTCCTAGAGCTGGATGACTGACTATCACTGGTGAAGTAAGTCAGGAAACATCAAAGTATATTGAGATCTTTTCATTACATAAGCTTGGTTTATTACATCTAAATAAACAGCACTAATGAAGTTTAGGCATGATGAATTGCTCCTTACAGAATGTACAATATCAGGAACAGTCTGTCTGATTTTCTATGTTACTGGAAGGTTCTTTTACTTTTTAAATGAGTGGCTATCAAACTGCTGAAACGTGCCCTAAAAAAGATTGCTAGTAGCTCTGCCAGTGGCAAAGTGTTCTTTTGGACTTCTTTGACAGCTACATACTGTTGCAAATGTATATACCTTTTCATTTCTCTCTTCTCCTCCCTTTTTAATTATTTCCTTTCAAAGAGTAAGGCAGAACCAGATGTGTTTCATCTGGCTGAGGCTGCTGTTGCCCAGATTTTCTTGCTGCTTGCTTACGTGTTCTTCTTTTGTACAGGTAAAAGAGGAATGCAGGCTCCTCAACGCTCCCCCGGTCCCACCACGGAGTTCAAAGCCGTCCTCCACCAGTCCTTCCATCCCTCCTCGCACAGTGAAACCTGCACGACAGCAGACCCGCTCTCCCAGCCCCACTCTGTCCTACTACTCTTCAGGACTGCACAACATGTATGTGTCTGAGCTGTGGGAGCACCGTGCTAGCACTTTCTGAGAAAGTTAAATTTAGCACTGTTCTTTTTAAAGGCACTTGTTTCTAAGGCATGGTACGGTGTCAGACTTGCTGACTTTTTGTAAAACGGGCTAACCTGTCAAATTATTTTTAAAGATTCAAAAGGAAGAAAAGCTCCATCAGGGACTAGGTTTTACTAGATAGGACATAGCAGTTGATATTAAATACCTGCACACATTGCTAGAGGTAATACCACTCTTAGGTGACATAGGCTGTCTAATTAAAAAATCATGTATAGTTCTCCATGTTTCTTGAAAGGCTTGAATCTTCAAACCAGACCACCTCAAAGCTAGTTTTTGGGTGGGATTGCAGTGCTGCATGCAGTGCAGCCAGCTCTGATAATCAGGGACACAAAAAGAGTGTGGTAATCCAGAAATGTGTTGTGCTAACTATATGGGAACCTACAGGGTGGATGTGATGGAGGACAGAAGGACCAGCAGACACCACTGAGTGTGAAGTGAGGTGTAGCAGAAGGGGGCCAGACAGCTTCCACATCAAACACACTTCAGCACGACCCACAAACTGGAAAATCCACCCAGGCTGGTTGAAAGTTGACAGTAAATTCTGAATTATGTGGCTGCATAGCTTTTCTTAGTGATACAGTGTCCTTCCTTTGGCTTCAGAAAATATATGCACCTTCTGAAGCCTCACCTCCTTTTTACCTTGGATGTCTTCTTGCCATTATTTTTGGTACCCCTTCAGTGACACAGTGTGTGGATATTACAAATTAATCTGAAACATCACTGAATTCATTTCAGCCTGGATGCAGTTGGGATAATAACTTGTGCTGGAATTGCCTTACTAAGCCATACTGCACATTTGCGGCTTAGTGTTGTGGATCTGGCAATGATCACTCTAGATCAAGGCTGCTTGCTTATTTTATGAAAGCCTGTTGGGTAGTTCTGTCAAGGTCTACTCCACAGGAGGTTGAGCACAAGACCTCCCAGCTTTTGGGGCCCACCAAATGCTGCCTTCTCTCTTTGTAGCTAAGAATACATCTGCCTTCCAAAAAACTATGAAAAAGCTAGGAAAACAGAAGTGAAGTTTCTCAGGAATGTAAAAGGTTGTAGTGAGGTGGGGGTCAGTCTTTTCTCCCAACTAACAAGCAATAGAATGAGAAGACATGGCCCCAAGTTGCACCAGGGGAGGTTTAGATTGGATATTAGGAAAATTTCTTCATGGAAAGGGCTGTCAAGCACTGGAACAGGCTGCCCAGGGAAGTGTTGAAGTCACTATGCCTGAAAGCGTTCAAAAAAAGTGTATATGTGTCACCTGGGGACATTGTTTAGTGTGGACTTGGCAGTGCTGTGTAATGGTTGGATTGATGATCTTAGAGGTTTTTTCCAACCTAAACAATTCTGTGATTCAATGACTTGCCTTGAACTTCACAGTATTTGCATGAAATTCATCTCCACCTGGGTCCAGACCAGACATCTCCATTTTGGTAGAGTTGACCTACCAACACCTCTGTGTTGCAAAGGAAGCTACTAGAAAATTGGCATTGTGTGGAGTAGCCAGATTGCTGGTGAAGTTGCTTTGCCATTTATATCAACGGTCTTGTTTTCTGGATCACGAAAGGTTGCAGGCAATATTTTAAACAGAAACAAAGTCAGTATGATTTGTCCTTATCTGCCTCTAAAAATGCCTGATGCCTGACTTAAGCTGTGTTTGAGGCTTGTCTTGCATCCTTTGGCACCAAGTCCCAGGGAGTTAATTTTAGTGGAGGATGAATAAGGAAGTACTTTGAAAATGTTAAAATGTTATTTTATCAGTTTTCAGAAATTCCATTAATTTTTGAAATCAATAAATGTTCCAGTTCTAGTATGGAATTAGAGAACAGAAACAGGATCAATCAATTTAATTGCTCTGTATGGTTGGTTGTTTACAACACCTCGCTGACTGTTTCCTCAGCTTGATGGCTTGGTTTGTGAAAAATGATTTGCACTGTGTGCAATACACTAGTTGGCCTTTCAGCAGCCAGAAGTGACCAGCTGGTGGTGTATCCCTGCTGAGTGGGGAAAACTCCATCTCTCCTACTGTAAATATCCAGCTGCTTTACCTGTCAGACTTGTATTAGTGACGTAAAGAGACGAAAAGTTCGGAAGGCACGGAATGGAGACTGAGGGATGGTTAGAAAGAGGGAAACTGCATCTGTTGGGATGGATATTTTCCAGTGATGCAGATTAGAGCTGGTTTTATGCATCTGCACTGTGTATTTGATCTGGGCAAGTCCAGGTTGGCTTCCTCTCTGATCCACTGTAAGTACACGGGGAAGTAATTTTGTGTCAATCCACTGAAAACTATGCTGGTTTTTGATAACTGCTCCATTCTCAAGTAGTTTCCACTGAGCTGTCATGGGGTGACTGTTGAGTTTCTTTCTTGAGTAGTTAGTTCTCAGGAGAGATAGGTGACTAATTAAAACAATTTTTTTCAACTGGTGGTTTCTGTCTGTTCTGTTGAGTAAGGATTTATAAGTCTGCTAAGTGTTTTTCCAGTGTTCTGGTTTAGTTGGCCAAAATTCCAAAGATCAGCACAATCTTTCACATTTTCTTTTAGAAAGTGGCATAGAATCAGCAAACATTTGCTTTTGATAACAGCTTGCGTGCTTTTGTTGTCGTCTCCGTCTCTTGGGAACGCCTGGATATAAACCATCGGTTCCCTGGGACAGGCTGAGCTTAGTTCACCACCTGGAAGTGGATCAGGGTAACTTTCTTTAGGTGCCTTTGAACAGCAAGTGTTTGACATCAAAGCATTTTAAAGATCCAGACACATCAACAAGTTACTGTGGGTAAGCTTAAAGCCTGATACTTCAGCACGTCCAGCTAGGTCTGCTTACCCTTCCTGCTAAAACTAATCCTTTGGCAGTGAGCATTAACTCACTCTGTGTCTCTGTACTCTGCCCTGGTGCACATGGCCTAGTGCAGGGTGACCTGCCCCTCATATGAGCTTTTGCATACCATGACACATCTGTGCTATATATATAGAAAAGTACTGGACTAGAACATCTTTCTAGTATATGTGAGGCTGTTTCTCATCCATGGTGGTATCCCTCAGGAATTCAACAGTGAAAAACTGAGTATTTGTGTGATGACACAGAACTGAATTGAGACATCTACTGTTTTTATGAGCTTGAAAAAACAAGACATGAGGCTTTTGGGTATATCAGCATCTTGTCAGGCTTATAGAAGGGGTGAAGGAACTGTCAGTGCATTAATTCAAACATGTTAATTCAAATGTGAAAAGTTCTGCTGGAGGAAAGAAGATTCTTTCCTTGTGACGGTCACCCTCTGACTCTGTCAGATGATTTATGAGTTTATTGAAATGCCAATTTTTTTCTTACTAACAACATCTTTTCTGCTTTGTTCCTTAAGTAATGTCACAGAGAGCGACAACACCAACCCAACTGAGAGCCCACCCGTTTCCTGCTACCCGTGTAACATGATGAAATCTGAATCCAAAGAGCCTGAGACCACAATGCCTTTGGGAAGCCCCTCAGCTGAAGCTCTGCCTTCGAGGTTATCTTGGCCAAACCATTTTTCAGGAACTGCTGAAGGCCTGAACAGGAGTGATTTCCTCCTTGATCCAAGCAGGAGCTACAGTTACCCCAGACAGAAGACCCCAGGTACGCCAAAGAGAAACTGTCCAGCACCTTTGACTTTTGACTTCGATGGGTGTGAGCTCCCAACGGGGTACTCCCCGCTGACTCCAGCAGAGTTCACAAACACCATCTCCAGCTGTCCAAAGTCAGCAAGTTACTCTCTAGACTGCACTGATGAGAAAACTCTGGGAGTCAGCAACACAAAGCAGAGCCATTCGTGTCCTGCCTTACCTCCTCGGGCACCCAAGTCAAGTGAAGATAAGATGGTTACAGACATGTGTCCCTTGCCACTGAAAATAGATGGTGCCGAGGAGGAATCAAAAACTGGCTCTCCAGACATCTTGGAAGACCAGTATCTTGCTAAAAAGGGCATGCAGGATACATTCTCTGTGTCTTACCCCTTCTCGTCTCCCCTCCACCTCCAGTTAGCACCGAGGTCTTGTGGGGATGGCTCTCCCTGGCAGCCACCCACAGACCTTTCTGGACTCTCGATAGAGGAAGTGTCTAAATCGCTGAGGTTTATTGGTCTGTCAGAAGATGTCATATCGTTTTTTGTCACGGAGAAGATTGATGGCAATTTACTGGTTCAGCTTACAGAAGAAATCCTATCAGAAGACTTCAAGCTAAGCAAATTGCAGGTTAAGAAAATATTACAGTTCATTAATGGCTGGCGGCCCAAGATGTGATGCTGGCTAGCTTTTAGTGAAACTGTATGAGGTGTGCTCGATACATTTGAGCTAATACATCGCTTCCTGTTTTTTGCACTAAAAATCCTTCCTGTAAATAGTAGTAGAAAAATTCTTACTATGCAGATAAACATTTTTCAGTGGTGAATGGACTTTTTTTTCTATGTCAATAATAAAGGTAGAGAACCTGCAGAGGTGTGCCTTTGTGCATCCCTGAATATTCAACAGCTGCTAAAAACCGGACACTAAGGGAACTTTGACTCCATAGTCTGTTAAGACTTAGTCGTATTTATTACTGAACAATTTGATGCTGAAAGACACACACCAATCCAGTTTACAGTTTTGTGTTAACTGCAAAAAAAGGTATTTCTTATGGGATTATTTCTGTTCACATAATATTTGGCAACGTGCTGTGACTTGCAGATATACAAAAGCATTGGTTTTGACACTACATCTGAAAACGTTAAGAATTGCTGTGAAGTGCCACTAGCACACTATTCTTGCAGCATTATTTTTATTCACAGTATCTTCCTGACTATCTGTAACGTGGATGCATTTTCCATGTTACTTTGAGCAAAAAGAGTTAAATGTTTTTAAACCAAGAGTCATGCTTAGCTCGTTGCCCAGAGGGGAGGGAGAAGGGGGATTTTCTACTGAGCCACTCTGCCCTGGCCAATTAAAAGTTTATGACCTGTAGATTTCAAAAGTTGCTTTTGTAGTTGGATGACTGGAGTAAATAGCATGACTTCTGGTCGCGCAGCTTTCTCATGGGAAAAGCAGTTCAGTGCACAGACTCCTTTCTCAGCAGATCCTGCCTGCTGCAGCAGCCTGCTAGCACAGCCCTTGCAGGAGCTGTGCTGTGGTGGAAGGTAACAGCTCCTTGTGTTTCCTCTGCTGCTGTTCTGATCGTCTGAAAACACGCTCGGTCTGCTCTCCTATTCCTGCGGTCGGATCTGTGTGGGAAGGCGATCGTGCTCCTGTGTCATGCCTTTGAAATAAAGCGTTGGCAAGGTGGGAGGGATCGGAAACAGAGCACGGCATGCTGCTGAGAATGGGCTGAGTGAGGTTTTGGACCATGCCACAGGAAATGTTTGTGATCTTTTCAGTTCACCTGTCTTGTTTGCAGTGGGCTAGAAGGATGTGGGTGTCAAAGTGGGAGGGGCTGAGCATCAAAGGACGTGCTAATTCAGTTGCCCAGCTGCAAAATCTGCACTAGATGTCACATGTAAGTAGCAGTTAAAAGGGAGCACAGAGATGGTACGTGGGTATTAGTCTGCCCGTGGAGACCTCTCAAATTTAACTGCTTAAAAGGCTAGGAATAGGATTAACTTTTGATAGTCCTTTGTGGTTTTCTTGTAGTTGACAGAGCTCTCTGAAATGTGTCTAAAAAACCCCTGGATCCCCCTGCCTTTATATACTGGATTCAAGGATTTGTGGAGGTCCTCAGGAAACACTCTATGTTATCCCTTCCTCCTCAGCAAGTGTGCGTGCCCAGGATCCTCAGGTGGTCAGAGCTAGGAATGCTAGAGCAATTTCACCTTCACTTGCTGCTGAGCAGAGCCCTGGCTAGGGGAACACCATCACCTGCCTTGTTTACCTTTCTGATGTATAAAAAAATATCTCCATTGTAGGGCACATAGTTGGGAGCATCAAGAGAAAATACAGAGCAGGGACAAAACTGCTAGGTTTGCCTGTTTTCTCAGCCATATTGACTCATTAAAAATAATTTATTAGCAAATAGAGCTTTCTGTTGTTGGGGCAAATTTCATGTCATGTCGCCATGACGAAGCCAAGGTGCATTATTTGTCTTGCAGAATGCAAACCACCAGTTCCCAACCAGAAAGCAAATCCCAGTTCTTGTGGGTACTGTAAAGGCAACAAATACCCCAATAGAAAAACCCCCACGACTTCATAATCCTCTTTTTCATAATGTATTGGCTTTAAGCAACACATGAATAGCTTTCTCCAAATGCTTTTTAATTAGCATCCTAAAATATTTTAGCTGCAAATAGGATGAGATCAAATTCAGATACTGTTCAGACGTGTGTGCTTGTTGGTAGACAGATGCAAGTTGAAACCAATTGCCTTTTAAACCTCACTGTGTCAAATGAGTGTTCAAATTTGAAAGGGCCAAATATTTAATGTCAGGTACTTGTCATTGTTTTGCTCAGCTTGTTAATTCTAGGTAAAAACCCCTAAAATATCTCAAAAAAAAAAAAAAAAGAAAATATTGCAGTCTTGGTAATATTAACATTAAATATTGCTAACACCCCCTAGTATATTAACATCCCTGACAAAGTAGTTTTCTTTGACTGGATTCACACCTCTTCTGTTACCTCTGCTTACCTGCTTGAAGTGGTTATTCTTGCAAAGAGACTGGTGGAATTTTCATTCATGACCGTGCTGCATCAACATCTCACATGCATAAACCAAAATACAACTGGCCCACAGAAAGGCCTAGCAATGTGCATTGTTTGCAGAAGCTGAGCCTGTGCACCAAAGTACAGCTAAAACCTCTACCTGCAAACTTGCTATTGGTGGCCTTCCAGTTGTCTCGTTCTAGCTTGGCACTGCTTACTTTTTTTGTGCATAATGTATTAGCATTTAACTTTTTCCTTTGCCCTTAGCCACTCGTTGCCTTCATTTTCCAAGCCATTTTTTGGGATTTAGGTGTTCCTAAAATTTGTGTTCCTTGAATTTTATGACTCCAGTGTTGATCTACCTGCTGTGGTGCCCAAGCTGGACTGAAGTTATCTGCTCTGCTGAAATCAGTAGAGTGATGAGCAAACTGACCAGGTGGAGTGTTGTGGCTCAGCCTTTGGATCCTAGGTTATGGAAAGGGGTATCTTTCAATAGGTAGCCAGGCACAGCGTGGAGGTCAGCAGTGGGGAAAACCAATCTGGTTTTGGGCAGTAGTGGAGTCCAGCCATGTAGATGGGAGTTGTGTTGGTTGTCTTTGGGGCCTGAGAGCTGTAACCATTGAGCATTGTGCCAGAGTGGGCCAAAAATCACTTAAATTTTTGAGGCAGTCTGCTAAAACAGGCCAGTCCTAACCTTGGATTTCTTCCCTCAGATTAAATAAATGTAAGGCCTCTGGTGCTTACCTGGTTATTGGTGTCCGAGCTCTGTGTTACCTTTGGGGTTTTTGTTTGTCTGGGGGTTTTGGTAGCAAAAAATATGGCATGTCATCCTGTATGGAGCTGTCTCTCTGTCCTGCACCAGGAAACACATCCTTTCTATGCAACAGTTGCATGTTGGCACAAGGACTGATGCTGCCTTCAGCAGTGAAAGCCGGATTCTGGCATGGAGGCTTTTCTGGAGGTGGACATTGAATTGGGCAGGGGAGGCATGGAGAGGAAACTTGAGGGGAAATGCTAGTTTCTTTCAAATGCTCATTGTGCCTAGGATTGAGATTCTTTGTCTTGCTGCCTGCCTGGCTAACCAAAGCTGTGTTGACAGCAACTCAAAGTGCATACTTGTGTTCTTATTCTTGCCATATTGTAAAAATTGCCTACAGCTAGAAACTTAGACAGAAAACATTTGGTCCATCCAAAATTAGAAGGGAAATGCATTTTGAAGTATTCTTTTCAGCTAGAAGCAAGGGTTTGAAGTTACTGTGTATTACTATGTATTTTCTAATACAACAGGTTTACTCGCCGCTTAAATGAACTTCGTTCCACAACAGCTTCAAGAGAAACAGCATAAACAGCGAAGCTGCCTGAAAAGGCACCGTGTTTCAAACCTGTCTATAAATAATTGTTTTCCCTTATGTTTTCATGTTAAATCAACTTCTTGATTGTCCTCCCACAAAACAAATTGTGCTGGCACCAGCTTCTTGTGTGCTTCCCAGTGGGTTGCCTGCCTGCAGGCCCAGCAGGAGGTTACACCATGGTACTTAAAAGCCAAACACCAGCCCTATGAGAGGACTACAGCTTAGCCCAGCTGTCCTGGTTCCTCTTACTGATGCTCTGAAATTGCAGCGTTCCTGTATGCAAGCCAGAAGGTACAGATTAAATCCTAATAAGCAAGAGGGATCGTCCTTTTTATTTATAGGGATGGCAGGGCAGTGTGGAAATGCAGGCCCCTTGTTGAGACCTAGCAATAAATGACTCTTCATTTTGTTATGTCTTAAATTCCTAATAATCCAGGAGTTGTTCCAACTTCACAATTTTTGTGTGTAATAACCAAATTTTCAGTGTGAAAATCTGCAGAGTGATTCTCTTGACTTGGACAATCTTCTGAATTGTATTAAAAATATGTTAGTTCTTAGCGCTTTAGATTCACTTTGGGTATGTCAAAAAAGTAACACTTGGGAAAAAAAGAAAAAAATAAAAAGCCTCAAAACTTTGGCTTAGTGCATTTCCGTTATAAAACGAAGCATGGGTTTTGTGGAATTCTGTGCTGTTTTGGGCTTTTGTGTAAAAGGCTGAAGGCAGATTATTATTTAAACCAGGTGCAAATAAATATCCCTGTAATGTATATGAACAACTTTAAACCGCGTATTGTAAGTATATAAACTGTATATTAAAGACACTATTTTCATGATACTTCAAATGCATACAGACTTTGTTGTACTAAATCAGTTGGGTTGCATGTATTATATAAAAGGGTTGGTTTTCATTTAGTAATTTCACTGACTTACCCTCTTGCTCATCTCTATAATTTGGAAATAAGCACTTCTCACATAGTGAATTTCACAGAGTAAGATTGGGATAATTGAGAGGAGTAATCAGGCTTTTGCATTTAACCTCTCAAGACATGTTACTTTTCCCTGTCTTGTAATTTCACTCGTTCCCCTTCAGCAAGAGTATCGAGCTGTGTTTCCCCAAAGAATTTGTTGCCAGACAGCAGACGTTCACCTAAAACATTATTTTCCCAATCCCTATTACCTTTGTTTTGGAGGAAAGTATTCAATTATAACTTGGATATGCTTTTAAGTGCAAGACCATGGGCAAATATTCCTGCTTTGCAGAAAGTCTCTGAGGCATTTATTGGATGGGGAGGAAATGAGAGACAAACCAATGTTGTGCTGTAGGTTGCAGGTTGCCTGTTCTCACTTCCTTCGATATTGGCAGTGGAGAGAAATGTCAACTCTACAGCCATCCACGTGTTATGCAGATAAGTTGCTACTGTGCCAGATTCCCTTGGGCTGAAGCTTCATTCGCTGATACCAGGCCAAGAGAAAGTTTACTACAGCACAACAGTAGTTGTGGAAGGGTTTATGGAGGGAGTCATTAATACGTGTTTATGAGACATAAAGCAGGGCAGGATCTGACACAGTGGTTGCCGTTGGATTTGAGACAGATGGGGTTTACTTGCCTCCAACCCTCACCTCCGGGAGAGGAAAGAAGCGTGTCTGGAGGCAGGATGTGCATCACAGGGGGGTGGGGGGATGGGGGAGGGGCAGGGAGAAGCAGAATTGCTTTCACAAGTGAAGAAAACTCTCGTTCACCGTGAGCAGGTCTGTCTAGGGCTTATCTGTGCTCCCCTCTCCTAAGAGGGGAAGGAAAAATATTTCATTTTTTGAATGCTCCAGTCAGTTGGCTCCAGCCTGAGCAAAAAGATCTGCAGGATACAGGATAGCATTCACTGCATGAAGGGGAAGTGAAGGGCTGTAGCCCAAATCAAAGTATGTCCATCTCCCTATCAGGAAAGTGCTGTCCTAAATCAGGCATGTGTATTTTATATATATATTATAGGTAGTAGTCAGCAAGCCTGACATAAATCTCCTGTCTGATTAGTCACCATGGCTACCTATAAATATGAATAAAGAATAGAGGCAGAGGTGGGACCAAAAACACAGCTCTCTTCTCTTTGGAAAGTGCAAGCTTAATGCCCTTGGACATGCTCCTCCTCTTGGTGTGATACAGTCTAACCAGAGCTCTCCTGGATCTGTTAGGTGTGTACGTCCCCTGTCCTCCCTGTCCCTGGGGCTCCTGTCCTTGAGCTGCTGTGGGCCCGGGGTGCTGACAGAGCCTAACGTGCTGTCTCATGTCGCCGGTGATTAATCCCTGAAGTCCTTGGTTGCAGAGGACTGCACTAGCTCCGGTCGTCGCTAGCTTGGGGCATTCCACACCACGCTCTGCTGCCCAGGTATAAACACATTTTATGTCACCAGATGCACACGTCACGTGTAACCACTTTCTTCTGTGCACAGAGTGACTCAAAGCTGCAAACCTGGGCTAAGCTCCCGTGTTCTCCCCTTTTTCTGTGCTGTGAGCGCATGATGGGATTTGCCATTGCAGAATGAACAGAAAATCAGTCCTGCTTGGGCAGTTGCCCTTGGTGATTTTGCTCAGGCCCTCAGTGCTGCTGGACCATTTCCCTAGCAGCCTTGCTTCCGTGGCAGCATTATTTTAAGGGATTCCCTTGGCGCCTCTCGCTGACTACTACCTCTGCCCGTATGGGTGACTGTTGGAACAGCAGCTCTGGTAGTTCCACAAAAAACTCACTATTAATTGTATTCTGTGTATAGAATTCTTTTCTCTGGCCTGTGATTGTCACACTCAATGAAGATCAACTTTTGTTGAAAGCTGGCAGTATTTATATTTTTATTCAGTTGCCTGGATCCAACATTTCTCCTTTCCCTCCAGGATAAATCATTTTATATTCATTCTTACTTGGCATAATGAAGAGCTGACATGAAGAGTGGCTTTGAGAAGTAGGTGTCTTCACACCATTCTCTCCATCAGATTTCAAAGGTGGAAAGCTCAAAATGAGTGACCAGGCCACCACAATGGAAGCACAGAAATACGACTCAAGTATTTATTTATTGCTCAACAAGACCTCAAAATGCCCTTGACTCCTAGGCAGGACAAAAGGAATCTCTTGCCAAACACGCTTGGATTAAATGAAAACCATTCCTCACAGAGAGTCTGGGGTAGAAGAAGAATAAAAGGGAAGAAAATAGGGATGAAGGAGAAAACATTTCTAAGGTGCCAAGCCTAAGGAGCTGGCAGTGAAGCAGCGGGACGTGTCCCCTGGCCGTGTGTGACAGTGGCTGCTGTAGTACTTGTACGTGCCACACAGTGTCAGACTGGCACACAGCCACAGAGGATGGAACCAGCTGGAGGGGCTGCAGTGGGTGATGGATGGGTTCGGGGACCTCATTAGGACTCTCTGCCAATCCCACAAAAGCTCTGTCATGAGAAGGAGCTGTTTTAATTGTGCTGGTGCTTTTCCATTGTACAGTATCAACAATTATTCTTAATGAATATGGGGGTCAGTGAGGCAGGTCTCCAGGGCTGGGTTTCCAGTGGATTGCTGCAAACAGAAAGCAGGAGGAAGGAAACTCTAATAGGCCAACAGTGTAAGACCTGGCAGAATGTCTGGCAGAGCCCTGAAGAACTGCATATATCTTGGCTAATCTTTTTATTTAACTGCAGCTCTGCACGTGGGAGAAACATGACAGCTAGAAACTATCCTAAATGCTACTCCTAGAGAGTAGCCTCTGCTCCTGATAAATGAAGCATTGGCCATCCTGGTAACTGGCCCTCCAGTTTCCTCCTGAAAAACATGGGTGTTTTTATCAAAAAAAGACTGAAAAATCCCACTAGATGAGTACTTCACTGAATGGTAGAATGCTTTGTGTTGGAAGAGACCTTTAAAGATCATCTCATCTAACACCGTGCCTTCCACTAGACAAAGTTGCTCCAAGCCCCATCCAACCTGGCCTTGAGCACTTAAAGAGATCCACAACTTCTCCAGGCAACTTGTTCCACTGTCCCATCAGAAGAAATTTCTTCCTTATGTCCCAGTCTATGTCCCAATCTATGTCCCAATCTACCCTCTTTCACTTTAAAATCACTGCCACTTGTCCTCTCACTACACATCCTGATAAAAAGCCTCTCTCCCTCTTTCCTGTGAGCCACCTTTATATGTTAAAAGGCTGCATCGAGGTCACCCTGGAGCCTTCTCCAGGCTAAGCAGCCAAAACTCTTGGCCTGTCTTAATAGGAGAGGTGTTTGATTTTCATGGCTCTGAAATTTCTCCTTTCCTAACAAATCGGTGAAACTGCAATAGAAATGGGCACAGTGTTCTCTCTGCATCTGTGTAGGTCTACTGTTGATTGCTGAAACATTTTTCTCTTCTGCTTCCTTTAATAAAAGGCAGTGATATTTCAAGTTTTGTCTTATCTATTGAGTAAGGCTTCCAATAACCCTTCCTTCCTGATTTTAAAAAATTCTAAGGGCACATACTGTTTCTTCTGATTCGTCTCTGTTACAGCTGGTTTACTGAAAAATGAAGTGTCCTTTCACGGATTCTACAATGTTCATTTTTATTTTATACTCTTCAATCTGAGCTCCTTGTACAATGCTAAAAACTAGGATTTGGAAACTGAGCCTCCAGCAGGAATGTGGCAGGCCAAGGATAAAAAGTATCCAAATTAAAAATGCAACAAATAGTACAAATCCAGGTTTCCCAGCTTCACCTACCAACTCAACCCAACATATCCTTTCATTTTGTCACTTTCCTTTGCTACCTTTTGGTCTTCAGAGCCTGACTGGGTGCCTCTTGCCACAGGTGATGGTCTGGTTGCAGGGGTGGGTGGCCATCCAGATCTGGTCCCACATAGAGCCCTACTGCCACATCCCGGCAAACCTCATCCTCTTCCTGACCTGCTCCTGCTGTCTGCACCTCTCCTCCTCTGAGATCTTTAACCTCTGAGCTTCCACTGCAGATAAACATGAGCTTGGCTTCCACCATGCCTGCAAATCCTGAAGGAATCAAGTACGGTGATATCCACATATAAAAGCAGGTAACTAATGCTTATACCCCGCTGCTGTTTAAAAAACAGACACAGGCAAAGCACAAGTAAAACTACTTACATTTAGGCAGCAGGTTCTTAATCTTAAGCTCGAAATTTCAGGCCTGATCATGAACCTGCCCAAAGCCATGAATTTCCATATACAATATGCAGCTTTGAAACCTTTTTCAAAGTCTTGCGTTTGAACTGTGGAAAACCAGAGAGGAGGAGGCAGTTTCAAAAGGAGAGAGGAGAGGCCTCTGTGTCACACTGCACCTTTCATCTCCAAACACGAAGGACCAGCATATAGGAGAAGAACAAATGCAAGCCAAGCTGCAGCACCTCAGCCTGAGGTTGCAGCCTGGCATCACCTCCCTTGCAGCAGGCCTGAGCAAAGGGCATGTCAAGGGAATGGGAAGAGGAAACACCAGTATGTTTTTTGGGACTGCTTTCCCCATCTCCACTGATTTACATCTCAGGGGCTTTCAGAGACAGTAGTGGTATTTTGTGTTTAAAAGTCACTGTCTTCACTAATGACTTTTGAAGCCTCATGATAAAATGCAAACTTTTACCTGTGGCTTATGTTGGATTTTGTTCAGAAGCACTAAGCAAAAATCTAGGTTATAGGAGCAGATGCATTCAAAGACCCCAGTGCCACCACTAAAACAGTGTCAGTATGTTGTGTTTGTAAACAGTATGTGACTCTGCCTCTGGTACGTTTGTCCTTGGATGCTTTCCTGAGGTGTTACAACTTTCTGTTGGTACTCACAGAGCTTGACATTCATGCAATAATGTGTGGAGCACTTGGAATTAGGAGATGCTTCTTCCTGACTGGTCAGAAAATCCCTCCCAATTGACAAGGGCTGCAGTTTGCACCAACTCATTCATGGGGATCTAAAGGAAAAGTGCCCAAATACCAAGGAACAAAGAAAAGCTTTGGACCCCAAATCTCAGTGTTTCTCAAGTTCTGGGTGAAACCAACTTTATTGCATGGTTTCCTGCATTTATTTCTAAGACAAAATTTGCCTTGAAATGCAATTGGATTTTTAGAAGCCAGAGGGGATTCCAGCCAAGAAACTAAGGTAATGTTCATCACCAAAAATTTGACCCAAGGCATTACTGAGCCTCTTAGGCCTGCGTTATATATCAGAAAAATTCTTCCCAGAGAGCTGTTCTCCAAAACAGCAACTACTTATTGCTCTCCCTTTTGCCATAAGCCAGGATCATAAATGTATTTTTAATTGATGTAATGTAAGTCTTGGAGGTTTTTTTGATGAAAAAAAGAATTATAATTTCTTCAGTTAAGCTGAAATACTTATGAGATCATTTTAAATAGGTGTCTTCTAGAAAGCTTTGCTATTTCTTCATTTTTAGTACTTACCACACGCTATTTCAGACTGGAGCTGTCAGAGCATCAATAAAAAGTGGTTAAATGCAGGCTAGCTTCTGGTGAGCTCAGGTTTTTGCTGAAGCTGTGTTATATTACTGAATGCAGATGTGTGTATGCACCTGTGTGTCTGTCTATATATGCATGTAACTAACAAAATAATCACGAATAAAGGACTCATGTGCTGCTTACTATACAGCTTAAGTGCTCCTGCAGTACTGAAAACTCAACTTTTTCTGGCATGTGAGAACAAGCAAGTGAGCTTGCCTGACAGATAGGAAGCAAAGTCTGCTCATGAAGACAGACTGACAGTTCAAGTACAGGGAAGTGGGGAAAGGGTAATCCAGGATCCCTTTTAAGTTTGCTTAATAATAAGGTTCTCTTCTCTTCTGAGAAAATCAAAGATTACATTCACACAGGTAAAGGGCTTTTTAATTTAATTGTTTTAACTGAGTTTCTTTATGCAATTTTCCATTTGATTTAATTTAATTTGATGATAAATGCTGCTTAATCTGAAATTCTTTTTCGTTTTCGTTTTCATGTATGAAAACCAAGATGAAAGATTAGCTTCTAGTGACCTGCATCAAAATATAATTTGGCTGGAAATGAAATGAATTTGGATTTAGCTGTATCTCTTGGATAGCTGTGCTGCAACAACAAATATTCATAAAGTTAAGCTGCCTCTGCTCAAGGAGTGGAAGACGTTGTTCAGCTGAGCTGTGAGAAGCTCCCGTGGTCTCTGCCCTGCCTGTATGTGTCTGACTGGGAGTCAGTGCCATCAGATCCTCAAAATGTAAAGGAATTTGGGATTTTTAAGTAAGATTACTGCAGCAGCTTTTCATGGTTTAATTATTTTATATTAGAGGCTGCTGAATGATGCGTTCGGTGAGCTGATTGCTTTTCAGAGAGCATTAAAAGATTTACTTGCTCCCCGTTTCAAACATTTGGAAGTTTTTGCACTGGGATTGAAGGGAGCTGTGGAGCAAATCGTGTCTCTCCTCGGGTGCTGGCAGCTCGCTTCCTTGGTGGCTTGGACTGTGTGGAAGGAATTGTGACAAAATGTAATTATTTTGGATTTAAGCTTTGTTGTAACTTGGTCTGTGTTTTGTCTCTCAACTGTATAAAAGGCAATATGCACTGGTTGCTGGGTTTCCTTACTCAGTAAGCATTAACGGCAAGAATTAATGCAGCATTTCCCCCTGCTCTGCTGGTAGCACTGGTCTCGCTGGGTGCCCACTGCCTGGTCTAGTCCCATGGCTGCAGTGAGGAGCTACTGTCCCTCAGTGCAGAGCGGGCATCTCCAGGCAGATGTCTTTTCAGATCCTGGTGTCCTTATGTACCTTGAGGCGTTGGCTGCAGCTCAGGTTGAAGCAGGCATTGGAACAAAAATACAAGCAACTTGTGAGCTGTTGCATTCTCCTTTCCCCAACATACCATTGTGTTGCTGCCAGAATTGCCATCCATCCTCCTCCTCCTCAGTGGGGAAATATCCAAATACCCTACATCTCAAGAGCAAATGGTCTGTTGACAATATTACAAATATCACATGGAAGGTATTTCCAGAAAAATCTATTTCTTTTGGCCAGTGTGCAGGAGGAATAAGCGGTCATAAAACTCTCCATGGATGGGCATGGCAGCAGGGGAGGTTGCCATTGGCACTGGCTTGAGAGGAACTTGGGGTCCCATGGCAGGCACTGGCATTTACCAAACAGTTAAAAAATTCTTGTCAGCATGGCTTCCAGTACTTGGAAGGATCCCACTGTTTCAGAGCCAGGTTCCGGCCTGGCCTGTGCTGGTTGCTGCCAGCTGCTCTCTGTACCTGTCAGAGATGGCTGCCACGCCACCCCTGGAGCTGAGAGCAACCCTTTCCACCTAATGCCATCTCCTCTTCGACAAATTTCCTCCCATTACCTGGCCCTGGCTCCTCCCCAGTAACAACTGGGCACCCCCTGTGATGGGTCCTGAGATGCTCTTCCATGAGCCCTCTTTGTGGGGGCTGATGTTGGAACTTCATTGAATCCTCTTGCAGTGTGGATTTCACTTGCTGAGCCATAATAAAATGGATAAACCTAATAATTTCTTTGATTTTTTTTTTTTTGTATTGTGTAAACAATGGTCCAGTATTTATTTAATAGTTAATCTCATGACATTTCTCTGCATCTGCAGGAAAATACCCAGAACAATAATGCTTCCTAATAATATCAAACTGATGAGCAAAGAAATAGCATCGACATTCTCAACTGATGATGTGGCAAAGATCAAGAAATTCTGCAAAACTCAAACCAAAGTAAGATATAAATTGCACTAATACTGGCTAATGGATAATGAGATTGCATTTAATGTTGGTAATGTGCAATGTAAGTGTTTGCTGTTTCTTAAATAGGGTATCTTTGACCATTTAAGCAAGCCTTTAGCACCAAATGTTCATGGCCATGAGTATATTAAAAAAGCCATTTTGTGTATGCTACTGCAGGGTAATGAGAAAGTTCTCGACAATGAGGCATGCATTAAAGGAGACATCAATATCTTATTATTAGGTAAGAGCGTGCAGAGTTAATAGTGCATTGATAAGTTATTTTATTATCCCCCCTCCTCATCATGCCAGTGTGGTTCTGTTATGCAATATTAGCAAGAAAATAAAAGCCAACCCAGTACAAAGACTCATTTTGCCTTATACAAGAATGTTTGTTAGTGTCTTAGGATCAATTTATTTTATCCTTGGGCATATTTTTACAATTATTTCTGTTTTGTCTCACACTTCCCTATTTACGTGACATCTGTTCTATGTTTCTAACTAGCGCTGGCATGATGCGCAATCCCGTCTAATCCTGAGCTGCTCATTGGGGCGAGACACCCACTGATTCCACGAATGGGCTTCAGTTTATTGCTGAACTTGATGGAACTATTCTACTTCTGTCACTTGTAGTCACAGTTGTTCAGTTGTGACTTCGTTCCTAAATGCTTTGTTTTCAGTATCCGTAATTAAGTTACATTAGCTGCAAACTCTAACCTGCTCCAGAACAGCTCCTGGCAGAGATGTCAGCTTCCTTACATAAATCAAGCTCTTTGTTTCTCTATGGACTTTCAATCCAATATTTGATAGCTTGCTTTTAAAAATAGATTAGACTAAAACAATAATCCTTGTCAAATCTTTTGAGTATGTCTTTTCTCTCCTCAAGAGGGCAACTTGAAACGCCTCCCTCACGCCTCCTGCCCTGCCGTGGCATTTTAACCATGTCAGTACAGGTGGGATCTGTTGCTTATCCAAAGCACTTGCTCAGCACCAGCACTGCCTTGCTGGGTACCCAAATGTGGCACACATGGAACCACAAAAGTTCAAAGCAGTTGTCTAATAGCACTCAGTGACATGCTAATGGATCTGCTGCGCTTTGCAATCCAAAGGACTGTCTATTAAAGCTTTAATAAACCCAGAAATTGGTCCCTTAATGAAATGCAAAGCTAGGTGGGACATAGACAAGCTTCCTTGAAATATGGAATGAGAACTTAAAAAAAAAAAAAATTAAATATTTATTCTGGGAGGATTCTAAAGAAAGAACTCTAATTAAAGGAAAGTATATTTTGAGCATTTCTATCTCATTTATTGAAACAGTAGAATTTCTGAAGCTGTCTTTAGTACCCACCTGTGTTGCACTATTTTCTAGAGGAGCATTAGCTATGCAGTAATACTGTAGTAATATAAACCTTTCCTTAAGAAAACAGATTTAGTTCTTCTACATATTTTTTTAACAGTCTTGACCTTAGAAATGCCATTTTGTGTTTCTTTTCCTTCCATTTTGAGACTGAAAAGAAAATTGCAATCACAATACACACCAATAGTGTTGGTATAACCTTACCAGTAATTAAGCAGTTTAGAAGCTAATTAGTGTTGCAAGATTTCAAGTTTGGAAGGAGTCAGGAGCATTCTAGAGGGGAAATGCTTAAAAAAAGGAGCAAATTAAAATTCTATAACCAGAACCCTTCAACTTTGGGAACTTTAAGGCTCAAGCACATCTCTTAATGCTCTGTCTTCCTCCCGTTGCCTGGACCTGTGTTTTTTGAGATCCTGGTGAAGCACAGCAGGGTCCTGTACCTAGAATAATGAAGAGTGTTGATTTGTTATGCTCACAATTTCCTTCTGTTAAGCTGAAGCAGAACATTACATCTCATGACATTTATATGGAAGCTGTGTTTTTGAATAACGAATAAAACAAAGGGAGGAAAAATATGTAGTAAAGATGTTTCAAGGTATTTCCAAGGTTTAAGTGAATGTTTTAAACTTTAAGTTTTGATCTTCATTACTTGAAAACAGGAAAAGCTTTGACACTTCTCAGCATACCTGGAACACTGTCAAAGGCATCTTCCTCTTTTTCACAGTGAAGGAGCTTCGGAAACACTGAATAAAAAATACTTACTATGAAGATCAAGTGGTAGCACATAAAAGCTGGCTGTAAATGTCATTCAGCTGCCTGAAAAGCTGCATTTTTTGGCACCACAGCCCCATAATTCCTTGGATTTAGCAAGATCAGGGTTAGCATCCCCTGATCCATCATCAGGGATGCCTGGTACTCCTGGTGCCACCATCTTCATCCAGCTATGGAGGTCTGTCTGCTAACAGCTGTGGGATTTTGGGGGCCAAAGGGGAAGAATTGTCTTGTCAATGATTGTGGCCATGGCAGAGCAGCACTGACAGAGGTCTTGGGTTTGCTCCCACCAAGTGGTGTTTCCCTGGTTGTGACTGCTGGACTAAACAACACCACTGAGGCAGCAAAATATCAGACCAGCTAACAGGTGCTGGTGGGTTGCCTTTTCTCAATCTGATTCGACAGGAATTTATTCTGTGCCCTTACTTAAGCCTCCAAATAGTAGTGATTTAACTCTTTACAATAAATGAGGAAACTGATTTCCCATTTCCCAGGAGTATTTGGGTAATTAACTGTAAATCTACTTTGTAAGTGCTTGAACGTTCATTTCATTCAAGTTCATTCCTACCAGAGCTTGGAAGTACCAAGATTCCAGTGTACTGGGGCAATAAGCCCAACATCATAAGTAAATATTTTGTGACTATCCCTAACATCCAGTTCAGAGGCCTAGACCTGCATCCTTCAGTCCCTGGATCTGAAGGAGGTGACCACGATGCTCCTCCTGCCCTTTCTTTTGCACATCCATGGAGAGGAGTCAGGGCTCTGGCTGCTTGGATCCACATTTCCCCTTTCATAAAAGTTATTTTATTTGCATGGAGTTGCTGTGCTCTGAAGTCTGAGGTTCAATGACAAATAAGCCTTTCTACAGCTGGGAGAAGATCTTTATCAAGGATAATCCTGCTAATGTGTGGCTCCATCTGAGATGATCCAGACCTTAGGAGTGCACCTCTGTGTCTTACGCAGTGACCTTTGAGAGAGATGTCCAAAGAACATTTTTACTTCACTAGTAGCTACCGACATTTCAAATGCTTTCAGCACCTCTTGTGATAAAAGACAAAGTGGTGGGGAAGGAGAGCTTCCTATGGGAAATCGTGCACTCACAAATACTGCACCAGTTATTCAGTGTTGCAGTGCAGGTGGCAGTGGCCACTGCAGCAGAGCATTGGAGGACAGGCCTCCAGAACACAGAGGTCTGATTCTCATCCTGGTTACAGCGAGTTCCCAGGTTCCTAGTGGCTCTTAGTTTACATGTTTTAAGTTAATTGGTTCAGGAGTTCTGCACGCAGTTTTATGTATAAGTTCATGTCTATGTATTTCCCCTAGTTGCTTATGTATTACTTCTGGAAAGTTCTCTCTTCTTCGATGCTCCATTGGTCTACTCATCTAATTCCCTCCCTTAAGTTATCCCTATTGGATAGTCCCCTGTTGTCCCCTCCTTATCAGTTGATCCCCATTGGTGGTTTCCCATTGTTCCACCCCCTTATAAATCACTGCAATCTGTCTCACTTCTTAGTCTTTCTCCCTGGACCCTCCACTGGCAATAAACCAGCTGGAACCTACACAGAGACCCCTCTCTCATCCTTTGCCTTTGCCAATGCTTTTACACCACCTTTGTTTGGGGCTCGCGCCTTGTGAAGGAGCCAGCTTTCCCTGCTTGCTGCAGCTGGCAGCTTTCCTTGCTTGCTGCAGCTCACAGCTTTCCCTGCAAGCTGCAGCCGACCCCTGCCTGCAGCAGCAGAAGCCAAGGACATCTGCAGCTGGACACTGTGCTGCCTCGGGCAGCCCCAGCAGTGTCAATTCAGAACAATTTAATCATTCACATGTATGCTGAATAAAACGGTAGCAAAGAAAGGTCAGGATTTCTCTACTTCCTATTAGGCTATTTAGTTTTTTCCATTGTTCTTAAATCAGTGTGCAAAAGGCTGGAAGATGGCAGTGTTCTGCTTTCCCCTTTAAGAGGTGATCTTTGTATTGCAAAACATTCCCTAAACCACTTCCACCATCAGCAGGGGGTTGCCAGGAAGGCAGTTGACAGCAGCTGTAACTGCTGATTAAGAAACTGATGCTCAGCCTTGCATTTCCAAAGATATCAAACTTTCCATCTTCTGAGCTTTAAAACCCTACTGTCATGCAAGGGGCTGCACACTGTGCACCCATGTGAGCATCAGCCAGCACCCAATGCACCTGAGCTCCTGCACCCAGCCCATGAGGGCTTGGGTAACAAAGCCTCGAAATGGTTTTAATGGCACCTAATAAGAAGTAGGAAAGTGTTTTATAGCCAAAGAATATCTGTGGAATGGAAAAGAAAAAAAGTAATTTTAACCCAGCCTGTCCTAGTCCTCCAGATCATTGAGATGCTGTGGGAAATATGTGACAAAGCAAATACACAAGTGAGCCTGACCACAGCCAATCTGAGAGCAATCTGACACACCTGCAAAGTGGTTTGTGCAGTATGGGTGTAAATCAAGGCAACTGGAAGCCAAGATAACTTGCCTTTAGGCAAACAAGTGGCACAACCGGATCTAGGCACTTAGGTATGATTATGGAGTAAAGAAAAGCATTTTTATTACTTTCTTAGCATAAAGGGTGGAGTGGCTTGCTCATTTGAACCCCCCAGGGGAAAAAGAAGTAAATAAACCTCTATTTCCCCACATTTCACTTCAGAAATGTCTTAGAGGCTGCTGGGACTGCAGCAGCAAATGGATGCATTTGTGGCTATCTGTATTTCTCAGAAACTCAAATTTCTTCCAAAGCTCAGGATCTACTCCTGGGGGAAGGTGGTTGCTGCACAGTGATCTGCAGATCTTCCATGGACAGGCTGTGCCAGTGGGGAGGTTTGATGTTAATCAAGTTTCTTTGCAGTCACTCCCACCACGTGGCCTTGTAGGGACCTGGCCAGGGAAGCCAGTGTGGGGCAGAGGGCTTGGAAGGGCCAGCCCCACTTCCTGGCAAGGGGGATTGGGTGCGGGATGGTGAATTTCCTCCCAAGAGAGGAGGGCGAAATCTGGTCTTCAGTGCCTATGTGAAACAGAGATTTGGTCTCAACCAGTTTCTCCAGCAAATACTCCAAGGCAAAAGCCACTTTTATTTGTTGCTCCCAGCTGCAGCTTATGCAGGGATGATGTCCACAGGGACACAGCAGAGCTGGCACAAGAAGATACCACCATGGCTTTGTCCATGGAAGGGGTTATGTTTCCAAGTTTTTCCTCAGTCTTCCATCTCCCAGTATCTGTTTTGCGTGATACTTGTGCCAGTGCAGGCTCTGCATCTCCCTGTCTGTCAATTTTCCAAACCTTCCCAAAGGAGAGAGCTGCCTGAAGAGGCCCCGTAGCCCTGGGGTCATGGCAGCTGGAGGTCTCGCTTGTAAGTGAGAGACGTGGGCCTTGCTGTGAGCTGATGGAAATAGGTTTAAAAAGGACACATGTAGTGGCAATTGATCTTGCTGTGAGCTGGCAACCTGTGAAAAGCAGAGCAAACGGGTGGGCTGCTGAGTAGGAGGAATTTGCCTGGGAGACACAGCCTGTGGACAGATTATCATGCAGTGGCCCATAGCAGGTATTCACTATCTCAATTTAAGTTTCTTTCTTTTCCTTACAGCTTTTTTTCCCCTAAAGAAAATTCACACTTGTTATCCCAGCAGCTTGTCTTTTCCCACTCCTCTCAGTCGCACCTGCTAAGACTTAAGCATGGTCATGTTTCTTTTGGTCAAGGCAACCCTTTAATTTTCTTTTTCTCTCCTTACCTCCAGTTTACCCTGACAAATCTTTTCTGGCGATGAAAGCATGACAAGTAGGAGCCAGAATGAAACCTGACTCTTCTAAGGAGCAACAGAGACTCCTTCCACAGTTAATAAACAAATTTTGTTAATCAACTTAATAACTATCAAACTTAATAAACTAATAGCTGTCTGTCGGCGATTAAATCACAGACCCAGACTGGCAGGGAATCAGAATCGTTTATTCAAAGGAATGAACTGGTTTTATACACTTTTCCAAGGCACAGCTTTTCCTTACATGGTGTGACCTATCCCGTGTTGCCACATCAGCAGCACACTTCCTCGATGTCCTTCTATGGGATGATCACTTGCTGTTCACCCATCTTCTCTGTAAGGGTCTGCCCTGTGACACCTCTTCCCGCCAGGGTCCGGTGGAGACAAACCTCTTTGTGCTGCCACGTGCTCCTTTGTGCTACCATCTGCCTCTGCAGGCAGGTTTTACAGATCACAGCCCAATTCTCTCTTATAATTCCCCCTTTTTTGTTTATACAAATGAGAGTTATGGCAGTTATTAAACAGATAAAACTTTGAGAAACAATGTAAAGTTGTCTAAAACTTTTACCATCACTCAGAGTCTGCAACTTGCTGGAAGGTCCTGTTTCATAGTGAAGACCTAGAGAGTCTTTCCTAGGCAAGACTTTCAAGTTTACTTTGAAAGAGGGTCCAGCTTTTCTAAGATCAAATTAACAAGTCAAAATGACTTGATGATACTTTGAGGGCAGAAACACCTGGATCTGATGGTATAATCCCCAATCAGCCAGGGCTAGGGCTTGGCCAGAGCCTCAAACTGTGACTGAGGTTTTCCTAAAATACGTATAAAATTGCTTAAAAACTTTATTAATATCTTGTGATTATTTTGAATGCAATTGAAAAATTAAGAACATATTAACTTCTTTACAGTCTTCCGTGGGGGCCACACCCCATCTCTGCATTTCCTCCTTTTCTAACAATATGTAACACAAACATCTTTCAACTTACTAAATTCAGGAAAATGTGGAACATAACATGCACTTTTCTTACTATGAACAGTAAACTAATATATCTAATCCAATAACAGCTGCACACCATGTAAAACTAAGCAAGGTAATTATCTTCAACTGTTTAAATACTTCACCATTTCACAGAATGTATATAAATCTAGGCCTTAGAAAATTATAATAACATTAACTCTCTAAGTGGTTTCAAAAGGTTTCAAAAGGTAACAAGCCTGATTCCTGCTTTAAAAAGTAGCTTACAAATTATAATTATTATCTATCACAAAAAGCAATTAGAACAATGCAGAGGGGTCACAAGGTGGTGTGGTAAAAAAGCAGTCTTTGAGATAGGGTCCAGGATTGTGACAGCGTTTTGCCTAGCTTGCAGCCATTCTCGCACAAGCCGCTGCAAAATACTGCAGCCCTACCCCACTCTCAAGGAAGGGGCTATCGGTCCACTCAGTCTTTTTTCCAGCACAGTATCAGCTCCCGAGAGTCTGCAAGGAATGGGATCCCTGGCTGTAGCAGCGTGGGTCCTGCCGGCTGCGCGGGTCCCTCGGGCCTGTCTCCTCACTTCTCACATGCAGAGAGCCACTCACGGCCCCCACCATGCGCTGAGAGGAGCCGCAGCCCCGCCAGCTCCCAGCACTGCTGACCCGCCTGTCCGTGGCGTGGGGGTGGCCGCCGGGCGCGGTTGCGGCGCAGCTTTGCCGTGTGCTCGCTGCCATGTGCTCGCTGCCATGTGCTCGCCGCCACGTGCTCGCTGCCATGTGCTCGCCGCCATGTGCTCGCCGCTATGTGCTCGCTGCCATGTGCTTGCTGGCACCACACGGCTCTGCCATGTGCTCACCGCCGCTGTCTGGCTCTGCCATGTGCTTGCCGGCGTGGTGCAGTCACCAGTGCCGCTATGCACCACACCTTTGTGGCTCCGCACGCTTTCCCCCCACTGCATCTGCCGCTGCTGCTGCACTCTCGCAGAGGGCAAATGGAGAGGGAACACGCTACCCGGACAGGACCCCCCGGCTCCAGCCACTTGCCGCAACCCGGCTCCAGCTGATGCCACATGGCGTGGGGCGGCATGTGCTTTTCTACGGTACCATCTGGCTTCCCTCTAGGGTCAAACAGGTCAGGGGACGAGGGGACATCTGCTGATTCTCTTCCCACTGCCCCGACAGACTTACAGTTGCTTGCTGGCAGCGCAGAAGGGCTCGGCACGTCTACCGCGGTGGCACAAGCATCTTTCTTTGTCCGGTCTCTGGGTGCCGCCTGCGCTGTGACCGCTTTGCACACTGTCCTCCACGAACACAAAAGCTCTGTCAGCGCTGCATCACTGCGTGTAACTCGGTTCCACAATGCGTCTAAAGCGTCCCATGTCTGAGGATCAAAAATATTGGTACTATCTAAAGTTGAATCACTGTTCTTTGCCCAGAACAAGAGTCTGTTCAAATCTGTAGACTCAACTTTCCTGCCATGTTTCTTTAAAATCTGTTTTAACGTCTCTGGGACATTCTGTTCCTGGGATACGCCATCCCCCATTGTTCCCCATAGCTCACCTACAACTTGTAGGGATTAATCACTGGCCAGCATTCCTGCTTCCTGCAGCAGCGCTTCAAGTCCCATGAGGCTCACTGACAGACGCACAGAGAGGCGTGTAATAAATTCCTCACACGGGGCACCATTTATTGGTGACTGAATCAGGGACACAGACTGGCAAGGAATCAGAATAGTTTATTCAAAGGAATGAACTGGTTTTATGCACTTTTCTAAGGCACAGCATTTCCTTATATGGCGTGACCTATCCCGTGTTGCCACATCAGCAACACACTTCCTCAGTGTCCTTCTATGGGGTGATCACTCGCAGTTCACCCATCTGTGAGATCCTGGCAGGCTCCTCACTCTAAGGGTCTGCCATGTGACGCCTCCTCCCGCCAGGGTCCGGTGGAGACAAGCCTCTTTGTGCTGCCATGTGCTCCTTTGTGCTGCCATGTGCCTCTGCAGGCAGGTTTTGCAGCTCACAACGCAATTCTCTAATTCCCCGTAGCTGTCTTGGAGTTGCAATGTTACTTTTATATAATTTATAATGTTCTGTTCTGAATGTTATGATTAAATTTAGGAAAATTGGCTTACACATTTAAATAAAAGTTAATTATCTTGTTAAGTGTTTTGCAGTTATGCGTTGAAGTACTTATTGATCCAGTTGATTCATTTACTATTGGATTTAATTGTTGTAACTTATCAAAGTTAAGTTATTAGTTGATCTGTTCATTATGCTTATTGTTAATAAATTTATTATGGGGATTGTTGTACAAAATGAAGAATTGAGGAATGTTGCAGAGTATCTATGATGTAATCATAAGGGGAGGGTTTCAGACCTTATTTACTTGAAGGGAGAAATAAAAGACTGTCTGTGAACATTCACCGGACCAGTAGGAAGACCCTAGACAATGGCCAGATGACAGTGAGCCAGTAAGAAGATCCTAGACATCAGCGAGCCAATCGCAATGCTCCGGTTGGGCGGGGAAAGGGGCGGCCAGGAGGCAGAGACTGGTGATACAAAATGTATCACCCAAGGCTGTGAGGAGAGTCTCTGGTCTGATCTGTCCCAGGTCAAGCTCCCAGCCGTGCGCCTTTTGTCTTGTGTATGGCAGATCATCGCAAGAGGTCTCTTATTGTCAGTTAAATTTGTTCTTGTTAATACATCTGTCTTAAAAGCTCAATCGTGAGCCTGTTTTTAACATGAACAAGCAAATATCATTTACATGAGTGAAAGCTGCCTCCAAAGCCAAATGATCATAATATGATAAGAAGTAGGGGGGTAGGGGGGGAAGTTGAGATGAAGAGGGAGATGTGCTTCTGGCAAGTTTTGATCTGGTCTTTTGTAGCATAGACTTCATAGATCCAGATGGTGTTAAGACAAAAAATCAAGGGCAAGTGCACATACACAGAGCTCTAGCAGAAGAAGGTGGGTAGTTCTAGTTACATATTAGTAACTGTGAAGTAGAAAGGCTATCATTAAGAAGTTAATCAAAATATTCCATCAAATTGTTTAGAGATAAGATTCAAATCTGATAAAGGGCACACAGTTCTTTTTTCCCATGAGTATTGCATTGGAAGAGTGACCATGATTATGTATTGTGGGATTAAGTATTCCAGCCTTGGGAAACAATGAGGTTTGATTTTGTTCCTTTAAGTTCCAGACATTCCAGTTAAGCTTCTTTGATGCTATTTTGTTTTCAAAGTAGGTGAAGTCAAAGGCATAGATCAATCATGGTCCTTTTCATCTCCAGTAGAAGTTTAGGAATTTGTGAGCAAAAGAACTCCAGTGTAAACATGTAAACTTCTCTGCAGCCTTTATGATACCAGTTAGAGTGTACCTGGTGTAAGTAGTAGTCAGTCTGAGGTGTTGTGGTCGTTGTTTTTTCCCAGTTATTTCTGTTGATTCTCAGAAAAGGGAGAACACAAGGAGAGCAACCATATGGAATCTGTCTGCTGCAAAAAAAATTATAATCTTCTTGCCTGAAACAAATCCTTAAATCTCGACTTTAGAGCTGTCTTTTGTAATAAATGAGAATATATGCCATTGAAAGAAGTGGGAAAATTACATCACCATATATTTCTTCATAATTTCATAACACAGAGCAAAATACAGCTATTTTGCCAGTACTGCATCAAATACTACAAAAGTCTCTAAGCAATAACTCTAGATTTGAAAAACAGCACTGTTTCAGAAAAGGCAGTTTAATTGTTGGTTATCCTCTTGTCTTGAGACAGAACTATCTGTACTACTGGCCCCAAAGATAGCTTGAAAATGCAGTCCAAGAAGAGTGGAGAATTAAGATCCTATTTATCAGAATCAAAGGTAGTTCAGCTGATGGCATCTGTGTCTTAGCAAAAGACCCTGACCTCTAATAGCAGCGGATAAGGAGACCTATGGGGGGAATAAAAAGGAACAAAGCTACTTCTCTGTTCTGAATTGCACCTAAAGAAAATGACGAGTCGTGACTCCTGCCCTGCACCCTGGGACCGTGTCTGCCTGGCGTGGGTGGCATGAGACACCTGACACACGCAGCTGAAATTGCAGGGCTGGTGTCTAGGATCAGTCCCTTTCTTGCATTTAGACAATGCTGTGCCAGCCAGACTGAGACATTATAACTCAGTAATTTGCTACTTGTGCAGAAGCTAAACGGAGCAGAGCTGATCTGTGTGATGCAAATAGCAGTGAGTTGGTTTGCATGTATCAGGAATAGGAGGCTGTGTATCCTGTTTAGCACAGATAGTAGGTGGCATGACTAAAAGATTTTCTGCAGTGCTGAGATGCTTGAAGACCAAGAAGTATCTAGAATGATGACCCATCTTTTTTTTTCTTTCTTTCTTTATTATTCCACACCTGAGACACTAACTTGAATATTGGAGTAAGTTTATTTTTAAGCCCATGCTGTGACTCCTGATAGACTCAACAGTGGGGAATGAGTCATGCACACAGTTCTGGATACAATGTGCACATACGCTGCTGGGTCCAGCTGTACAGCAAGTCTGGAGCCCAGAAAAGGAGGAGCAGAGAAGGAAACACTCAGGTCTGGGTCTTTGCTAGAGATGCAGAGATCTGCTCTTGAACGAGGAACAGGAGCAGGGCAGGTGACCCACAGAGTCAATGTCCACAGCCCAAGCCCTTGTCCTGCATATCGTGTGAAGCCAGTAATAAAGTTTACACACTAGTCCTGGAGTGTAGAGAGCGGAATGTGCCTGAGCAGGCATGTGGGCAGACTAAATCCTTGGTGTAAATCACAACCTGAGTCACTACGGTGTGAGAAGGACAGGAAAGATAAATAGATTTTTGCAGATTTAACACTGGTGGGGTTTAATATCACATTAGTATCTCAGTGATTTTACAGAGGGATCTTTACAGTAAAGATTTTTAGTAACACTTTCTGTGAATAAACCTGCTCCAGGAAAGTAAAGTAAATACCCAGGCTGCAAGCCCATGTACAGCTCTCTGACCAACCAACACAGTATCTGACCTGGGACAAGTATCCACATTATCTGTAAATGTGTTAAATGTACATCTCCAAAATTAAGATAATTAAGTCATTTGTGCTACAGCTTTTTAAGAAAAATGTTCAGGAACTTGAGCTAGCAGCATAACTTTTGTGATAAACAATAAAGTGTAATATTGAATCTCATTCTGCATTTCCTGAGTAATTTTTCTGCATTGTAAAACTGAAAAAAAAATACTTCTCCTGAATATTTTTAGGTCAGTTGAGGACATTAAAAAAACCTCTCTTTTGGCTCTATGGAAGTGAGTTTTTTACACTCACTTGCTGGGAGATTCAGTTTTCAATCATGCTCTTCCTTCCTATTTGAAATGAATAACCAGCAGCTTAAGGCTTTTTCCCATGAAAGTTTAACATTTCAGGATATACCCTATGGAATTTGTGTCTTCCACAATGTATTGAAATTATATTGTAATACTGCTCTGTGTATTAAGCTCTCTTCTGATGAAAGTACAGGTAAGTATCTCATGTAATCTGGATTTCAAGAATATAAATGATCTCTACAATCACAAATCTGGTACTTCACATTTGAAATTATAAAATGCTCACAGTTTATAATGTTCAGGATTGTAGCCAGGGTTGAATTTATGAACAGTCTCATTTGTGTCTTCTTAACTCCATGTAAATCTATGTGCATATCTTAATTGAGGGCGCATTTGGAGGATTATTTGCATGAAAACTGCTGATGAAGACGTGTGGAAATAGGAAAGTTATTTTAAGACAGCTATAGTAGGGTATTTTCCTATCCAGGATGTTTGTTAGCTCTGACAAATCTTTGTTAATTTTGTCTGGCTGTTTTCATGAATCTTTGGTTTCCAACAAAAGCTAATAAATCCAGCTATGAATGCTTTAAATACAACTACATTTCAGAGAATATGAATCAGAGAAGGACTACATATATAGCATCGATACAGAAGAATACACATTTGTTGCTTTGTGCTGTGCAGTAGCATTCAGAGGAAGACTTGCTCCCTCATCAAATTTCCATACATTTGAACTGCTCTTGCCCGGAATTAGGGTAAATTGCACGACAAATGTTAAGATCATCAACACCCATCCCAGGCAATCAAAGTAGCTGCTGACCTTTAAATGTGAACATGTTCACATACCAGTCTACCAACCATCTGGTGTGACCTGACATTTCCATTACTGGCACTCCTGTCTCTCACAGCCCCCCTCCAAAACACTGCAAATATGATGATTTCTGCCCGTGGTGGCTGCCATCTCCCTCTGCAAAGTGTCCTAAGGGAGGGATGTTTTGCTTACTCTGGCCCTTTTATTTCCATGCTTACTTTTTTCTCTAAATCCTACTGAATCGTAGCTCTGTTTGTCAGGGGTGTTAAGGGAGCCACTAAATCTCCCAGACCCAGGACCTGCCTCCCCAGCCAATATACCCAGCCCAGGAACGGTCCCAGGTGATCTCTACGTCCCAGTCCTAAGGATTTGGCTGCTACTTCTCTTCCAGCTCACAGATCTGGCTGGCAGCAAGGTTGTGTCTGAGACACACACGCAGAGGTCCCTGAAGTGGCTGCCTGGACAGGCTGCTGCACACACACACAGAGCAGCCTGGACAGCACAACCCCTCTGTCATGCTACCCAAATTCTCAGAAGGGCACACAGCCCTGTCCTCTTCCTCTCCTCCAGGAAATCAGAATGCAGGTTCTCTGGTGAAAAAAGTGTGCCCTCATTCTCCACATCCAGAAACACTCAAACATGCACAGTTCCCTTGAATGTTAGCATGGCCTCTAAACCTGTTTGATATCTGTGCCTGGGGATTCTGGCAGTGATATACAAGTCACCTTCTGCTTGCCAAATAGGGCAGTGTGATGTTTGAGTCCTCCAGATGTGGAAATGTTTCCTCCAACTCGTCAGCTAGTCCAGCTTGAAGTTTGCTAGTGAATTATGCACACACACACACACACAGAGGATTGAATTCACTGCAGAAATATTAACACATACAGATCTCTCCAGCTGCCAGCACTTAGACCTCTTACACACCCACACACAACCTGATCCCTCCCGCTGCTGCTGGCACCTGGACCTTTCAAGACTCATACAAAACATACACACCAGTCCTTCCAGTTGCTGGGGGGGACCTACAGGCCCTATGGCCCACAGTCCCCCCAGTTCCTGGCACACAGACCCTTCCATGCAAGTCCTTCCATGTGCTAGTACCTAGATCCGTGAGCCCTAAGACGTGTGATCTCCTCTGGTCATTGGCACACAGATCTCTTTTGCAGGTGGGTCTCTCCAGTTACTGGCCCCATATCCCTCCACTTTTCTTTGGATCTTTTAATCCTTCCCTTAAACCCCCCATAGTCATTTTTATGTAAATCCACAACCCTTTTCTGATAGCCCATATCTCAAGCAGCCTCAGCTTTTCCACAACACTCATGTTAATCATATTTTCCCCTTCCTATCAGTTAATAATTGTTCAGGTTGACATTCTTGAGGGTTCTGCCTGAGTAGTTCTTCTAATGGACCATCAATCAGTGGCTGAAGCATTCTGGATCCTCATTATTATCTCTGTTGTGACTTCCTCATTAATGTTTGTGTGTCTGTGAGGTTCATTTATCACTTTCCTCATCACTTGTTGTTTCTTTTATAGTGAGTAGATCACAACCAAGTAACTTAATGAACCAGACGCTCCCACACTCCGCAAACTCTCACACTACTGACTGACAGCTGCAGCAGGACTGAGAACTGCTGGGTACCCTGTGAATACAGGGTCCAGCTTCCCTTTATTATAGACAATTGTATAATGATAATACAGCAAACTTAGACTTTCCTGTGTTGACTGAAATTCAGGACACAGTTTTCATGTTTTCTTTATGTTCAGGGAGACTTGAAGGACAGGGCAGCCATGTCACACAACATGTGACATTTTTCTCCATTGCATGACGATGCACAGCACTGTCAGACACTCCACTGACTTCAGCACAGTATTTTATCCAGATGATGAATTATTTTCCAGACTTTATAAACTTTTATCATGATGGTTGAGATAAAAGGAACAAAAAGGGTCATGACGTAGTTGTGGTTTTGCAGTGATGTTCATCTTGTGTCTTTGATGCTTGTTCGCATTATCTTCAGAAGGATGTTTTAGTCTAAGTGGGGAAAAAAAACCAACCCACATCTTAATAGTATATAGGGAAGGGAAATATGTGTACAATGTAAGAACATTACTTGCAAAGAAACCAAAACTATTTATTGGAAGGTCATAAAGTAGCAGTGTCAAGTATTTGACACTGCACAGAGGTACTGCAACTCAGTGGGGTATCACACAAAGAGTATTAGTACAAAATTTAAAATGGAACTCTGCTTTCTGGAAGCACATTCCTCTTCAGTTTGTTAACAAAATTTCTCCTGTGCCCTATGAGTCCCTCTAAACTATTGTCACTCTTGCTATTTCCAAGACAAGCCTCTATTTAATGTAAGAGTCCATGTATCTCAGACTGTATGAAAATTCCTATGAAAACATGCCCAAATGCTGCTTCTATCCAATACATGGCATTTCTGATCCTGTCATCTAGACAGTTTTAACTTGCTGTCTTCTTTTACCTTTCCCTAAGTCATGATTTCCATGGCTGCTTCATGCCTTGCATTAAAAAATGGCCTTTGAATGTGGAAAATTATTTTTAGATTTGCTTTTTGTTTTGACATTCTGGGATGCATTTTTTAGCACCATATCTGTATATTTGAAGGGGAGATCTTTAGTAGAAGAGGCAGTAATAGATAAAGTACAAGTTTACTGAGCAGAAAATATGGTTTAATTACAGATTGAAAATGAACCCCTTTGTTCACACTATCCCACTCAATGTAGGCTGTCATTGGGGCAGAGTGGATGAGGGGTGGAGGAGGAGAACAGGTTTTTAATTAAGTGGGGTTTTGGTGTTTGATAAATTAGTGGCACTTAATGGAGCTCTTTAATTTCCAATCTTGAGTCTTTAGGCTTCAAAAAGGTGACATCTTCCCATTTACTTCTTACTGAATTTGATTGTGTACCTTTTAGTGAGTATAGATATGCGTGCGTGTGTGTGTATATTTGTTGAAAGAGGCAAAATACTTACTTCTTCTAGAGTCAGGCTGTCCTTATTCTCCCTTCCTTGCTTGTATTTCTTTTTAAGGCACACTGCAGTTGTGATGGTGACAATAAGCATTACAACAAACACAGTTATGGTTGAAGAAACAGCTATTACAGTATTTTCTTGAGTTGAGCCTTTCCTTTCACACTTTTCTCCCATGTACCACCAGTTGTCACCTGCTGGACATCTAGAAAGCAAAAGAACAAACATGTGCTATCACCTGCAGAGTGAAGGTGTGAAAAGGTCTACTTCAGAAAAATGGCATCTCTGATGCATTTTCTATATCCCAAAGCATACTGAAGTTTCCTTAAAATGGTCTTCTATTTTTAAAGTTGCTTTGAGTGGCCCACTGTCCTTACACACCTAAATGTGTTTCTTTCATCTTCCTGCTCTTTCACAGGTTGTGTCTTCAGAGAGAGCCTTTGCCAGAAAATTTAAATGCCTTCCTGATCCTCTGGACTGCTTAATGCTTGGTTGCAGCTGATTATGGAGCTTCTTTTTTTTTTTTTTTTTTTTTTTTTTAATTTTCAGATTTAAAGAACTTGTAAGAGCTGCCTCTGCCTTCCCCCAACAAGCAAGTAGGAAAAGAAATTAACAGCCCAGCAGTCATCCAGTTTTAGGACTGAAAACAACCTCCAGGCTTTGATTCCATCACCTTACCCAGCACCACAATCGGCTCCAAAAGATTTTACAGTGAGCACACGAGGGTCCTATGATCTAACTGAAAAAGAAACATATCCATGCAGAGCTGCTGAGTGCACACCTACCCCCATCTTTCTAACCTTGGTTATTCCTTATGTACTGATTGTCTAGCTCCTGTCTAAGCCATTTATTCAGGACTACCTCAGCCCTGAAAACAAGTCTGTTTGCAGTGCACTGCACAGATACTGCCTGCTGGGGGGACTCCAGGTGGTTCAGCTTGAACAGATGTATCACATTCCCACCCATTTCCCATCAGAAAATTGGGGTGGAAACTGACTGCTGGTCACACATTTCTATGGGACAGAAAGCAGGTCACAAAGGCACTAAAGCTTCAAAGAGTCCAGAGATGTCAGAAAATAAATGTTCTCTTTCTGTAATTTTGAAATTAGGCATAATATTCAGCATGTTTTTTACTTTTGTCTTCTTGGAGCCAACTCTTGACATTTATTCATATTTGTGACCTGCTTCTGATGAGTTGCACGAGAAGTATTTTTAAAAGGTTTCTAAATGGGGAGATACAACACTTAGTGAGTCATCCTGACTCTTGTGGCTCTTGGCCTTTATGTTTTCCTCACAGCACTCCCCCAGTCTACCTGCCCTGGCACAGCATCATAAGGTTACTACCCTTCAGCCTCAGAGCTTATTTGCAAGCTGGAACAATGCTAATCAGGAAGGTGGGTTACGTAAATGTATGCACAGAGAATTAAATAAAAGTTGATATTAATCTTCTTTCAGGGCAAACGATCTTTTATTCCTCAGCAAGCAACTACACTTTGGTAATTCATGGTCATAATTTGCACTGTACAATATTTCTGAATCAAATTTTAAAATAATGTCTATGCTGCTTCCTACATAACAAGTATTAAAAATCTTCTCTACTGATATAAATGCTCTTTTCTTTCAATTACATTTATCCAACTCTTCTACATTTTGCTATTGGGAATTCTAAGGACTTGGAGTAATACATTACTGAAAATAATAAACACATTTAAAATATAATTTACAGGGAAGTCAAGCAGAGTACTTCAAAATGGTCAAATGCTGAGGTTAGGAGCTTTGTTGCCCAAATTGGCCATAAGTTCAGTCTCATAGGAGCAGTTGTAAGTACTTGCCTTAATCAGATACAGTCTGTCTTTTGTTTCATTAGGAGCAAAGATTTATTTTTTTAGAAACTCTCATTACTCATCCTAAAATTGCATTTGAGAGTGAATAGAGGCAGTTACCTGCACACTGGTGCTCTGTTTACCATAACACAGACACCATCATTTTCACAGGGGTTGTCTGGGCAGAAAGCTGGAACCTCTGGATCTTCGGGCCGGGTGACGCTGCTCGTTGTGGTGGTGGATGCAGTGGTGGTGCTCTCAGTGCCAGTGGGGGGCTTGTTGGTGGCAGTAGGGCCAGGTTTGGTGGTGCTGGCACTTGTAGTTGTAACAACAGTGGGTGGAACATTCGGCTCAGTTGACAGGAGATGTGAGATATCTGCACGGTGAACCCACAAGAAATCAGGTCTTTGCTCCACGTTATTTTTCTTCTTATTCTAATGATAATTTCTGATAATAAAGAACAATGAGCCTGTCCACAGGTGTAATGGATAAACAGTCTTTTTTACCTTTCAGGAGCATGATGTATTTTGGAAATGTCTTCTAGATTTTTTTCAGAAACAGATAGTTTTATTCAAATTATTCAAAATAATTTGCATTGTTTTATACACCTTCGCATGAGATAACGGAATTATACTGTGCATTTACCTGTTCATAAATTTATTCAAACATATGATTTGACTTTAGATATAGGCATAATTCAAATACTGCTTGTGTGCAAAGTACATCGTGTGTAGTTATATCTGCAGCCCTAGTGACTTAGTATCTGACGCTATTTACTGCATTGTAAAGAGTATCAGCTATGTTTACATACCTTCCATTGTTAAAAGAATATAAACACCATCTTCTTTAATAAAGTTGCGGCTTCTAAGTCTCTTATGAGTTAAAAATGCACTTGTTCCAACTCCCGGACCTCTCATGTATTTAGTTCCATTGGGAAAAGTTGCTTCGGATCCCACTTTATCTGGCCTATCCCAAGTATAATTTGATGAGGATTCTGGAGGAAAAAAAAAATAGAATGTGAATGTGAGACCACTCTGGATTTGTCTCTCAGCAGAAACCTCAATTGCCTGAGATTCCCCACTGATGAGAGGAACAAGACAATGGAGATCTTCAATTATGTGGTTTAGCCTGAGGTACTGAGAAAATAACCTGCTGGAGGTGAGGTTATTGGAGAGCTAGTTGAAAATCTGTTGCATTTTCTTTTTAGCTCTTTAAAGTGTAGTGGTCAAGAAGATAAGTAGCACATGAATCATTTGTAACACGAGTTAATGCAGTGCTTCTCAAAAGAGAGCATCTCCTGCAGTAGATGTGGGGCACAGGGTATTGGAACAACCTGAATGATCACGGATCACTGATGCCTGCTCCTCACACCCTGTTGTAAATCTCAAAGCTGAGCCTGATTGTCCATGGAATAATCTGACAGAGAGAGAAAACTACCAGCTCCAACACCTCTCTGGTTAGAGAAAGAGTGTGTGTTACAAGGCTTCCCTTGGGAATCTGAGACTATTTGCAATACATGAATAAACAGGGAAGAAGGAGCAGAGGGCAAACAGACTGCATGTCCACAGGGCCAGGGAAGGAAAAGGGCTAAGCACTGTAGCTGTAACAGCAGAAAGCACAGGGAAATGTGCTTTTCCAAACATCTATGGAGGACATGGTGTGGCGTGTCTTTCATTTACAGAAAGGACATGAAGTCTTTCTAGATTACCCACTTTGTTTTCATATAGAACCAGTGTCATAGAAAAAAGGAATGTAAAACATACTGGTTTTAAAATAATGTGAATTGGACGTTTTTGTGCCTTCTTTCCTTCCGTTCTAGTCTGAAACTCCAGAAAACTAATTCAGTAGCAGAGGTGGTTTCTTTTGGCAAAATGAAGAAATCCATTGTGGCTTAAATCCAAACTTTATCCAGTGATGAATGTGGGTGTTTTCTTTAATATCTCTCTCTGTAGAGATTCCTGCCATTTCTCAGAGTTACTTTTTACCTCAACTGCCACCTTTCCAAGTTATTGTGGACAACAGCCCTTATCTTCTCACACCTTGAACAAGTACAGATTTTATAATGTGAATCAGTACTTTGTCCATCTGGAGGCTTGTGCTGACATCACTGTACCTTTGACAAGGAGGGCAGGGATTTGTTTGATAGCTGCACTTTTATCTGGTATGAACTGCTTGTCTTGTTAATTCAGTATTTTTCTTTTCATGCCTTCTGGAAAACTTTCATTCTCATCAAAACAGAAATAAATATATCCTCACAGAGCATATGAGAGAAACTTTAGGAATAGATCATCCATGTGCTTCTTCTGCAAATGCAACTTTGAAATCCAGAGTCCCAACTAAACTTGCTTGTAGGTTTAATTTTTTTCTTGTCTGTGGATCAATATTATTGTTGCCGCAAACATAATGAAACATTCCAGAAGCTAAAAAAATTGCACTAATTTACATGAAGAAGAGATGTGATCCCTTGTCTTTTGGTTGTGTTCTACATGTTTGATGTTGACTGACCTGATAATTGCAGAGGGTCTGTTGTTACACTTCTTTGGTTTGACATCCGTTGACGAATATCAGGATGCTGGTCAAGCAGGATCATGGTGCCTTGTTGCCACGGACAGGGCCATTGCAAATGATCATCGTTTGCTCCAGAAATCAAGGATAAGTATATTCCTAAATTAAATGGGTTACTAGTGGTACCATTTACATACAAGCTGATTTGAAAAGCATATCCTTTACTAGAGTAAAAAGGTGGACTGTATATTATCCCATCTCTCCCTGCTGGACTCGTGTTGAGGAGATGTGTGAAATTTCTGATATGCCAGACATGGTGGGGACACTGAGTTTCTGACAAGTTGATGTCATCAATGGAGAGGCCTCCATTTGATAAGCCGTTTCCTCTCACGCCTTGAAACACAACCCGGAATTTACTCGTGACATTCAAAGAAACATGATGGAGCTGCCAGTAAGTCTCAGGTGAACCTGTAAAACAAGGGTAAAGATTTCTGAATCAGCAGTACAGTCAAACACTGCACAGGTCTGTGTACCCTATACCAACACTGTGCAAGAATTTTTCAGTTCCCCTGGCACTGATGTGATGGAATATTTCTTCTGTAGATGTTACTTTTTCAGTGCAAGATCATATTTGCTCAATACAGTATTTTAACAGAATTAATATGCATAATAGTACTTGTTGATGTGTTTTAAAACTGCTTTTTCTTTTACATTTTTAAATAAAATTTCATTAAATTAATCCAAACATTGTGATAATAAAATGTACAAAAATCGTTTCACCTGTATTATTAAAAAGAAAAAAATTCAGAACTAATTATATTCAAATAACAATAACATGCCTCAACAAAAAATACTCCAGAGGATTCTGGGAACCTAGAACTACAAGACTGGTTCATTCATTTGTTTTTGTATTTTTAAATGGTTTGTTGGAAGCTTGCCTATGTAGAACCACTATTCACCCATCAAATGATTAGTGGTACTAAGGTCAAATTAAAGCCAGTCATTTGCAAAACCTACTTCATGCAATAAAACCTCACTGCAAGTTTGATTCTGCATCCAAAAGTGCCTGCACTAGCAAATTCCACGTAACTTCAAGAGCAGTGTACACAAAAGCAAAGACCTCTGCATAGGGGCCTTGTGAGGTCGATGAAAGTAGAACACCCTTTTTTAAAAGTATGTGCAGCAAATTCTTTTGCTTTCTGGGTCTTGTTTATCTGCACAGAAGACCAGCTGCATTTATTGAACAAGCAGTGCCAATCCCAGGAGCAGAACTCATGCATCACTCTCCTAACAACCCTAAACACAACACAATGGATCTCAAATATGAGTCTTAATTTCTTGACATTTTTCATTAGTGTTATAATTAGGAGGTACAAAATTAACCCAGAAACAAGGAGAAAAGCACCCCAGTGTTTTCCATTCAATTGCCTTCTGCATAAGCTAAAGGAATTTTACAAGTAATATGTGCAGTGCAAAAATCCCCCACAGCCACAGACCAGTGGGAAGGGTTCAGGGATTGTCCCTAAGCTTCATAGTTCAGTGCAAACCCATGAGCAGCTCAGCCAGGGTGAGGGTGTCAAACCATGGAGGGAAGGGGCTGTAGTGTCACTGTTTCTTCCAGGTTGTTGACTCCATTGGTGAGGGTAACTTCTCACATGAGAGAAGTGAAACAGCTTGGGGGAAAAATGGTCTTGAGCCATTCCTAAAAGTTTTGCCACAGATTGTCGAAATAGGGTGCCTCTTTGGACCCACTTTTGAGATCAGAGACTTCAAAGGAAATTATGGACTTGAGAAAGCAAGAATGGGAGATGGGACCTAATAGACACAAAAGAGTGTTTGTGAGGAAGAAGGAAGTCTGGAGAAATTAATCTTGACTTCAAAGTAGGGTTTGAAAGAGTTTGGAGGGCTCAGACCGATGTGAAGTCTACACCTGCCTTAGTAGCACTTACATTAAGGATACCTGTTAGCACAGATGGCACAGAGGGTGAAGCCATAGAGGTGAAGAAAGGAGTGGGAAAAAAAAAAGAGAAAACTGGCACCAGCAGCAGCTGAGCCTAAAGGGACAAAAAGAGACAGAAATTATACCTATTTAGTAAAAGAACTTGCTCAGACCCTTCTGAACTTGATGTAGCTACAGTGGAGACCACATAATAGTTAAATAATGAAGAAAGTAATTTAATCATATGGTGACTTTGGCAATTCTAGCTTAAAGAGTTTTTGTCCATTAGCTGGCCTCATTCTGTAGGCCATAGGCTCCTAAAACCACAAGGTTTCAATCTTTTTCAAACTAGAACTCAAAACATGATCTGCTGCCCATATATTTCAGTTAAGTAATTTCAAACCTTGTTTAAAAAGCCATTTAAATTTTATTTATCTTTTTTAAACTTGTATATTAGGTATTCCAGGGCACTTTTGCTTTCCATGTCTTTATTATACTTTCTTATCAATTGTCATTTACTCTAATATTCCAACTTCCTCAGCTACTATTGATACCAGCAATTCCAGAACAGTTAAAATGATTGCTCACGGAATTTAAGCAATTTTGGTGAGAAAACTGTTTTGACAATGTGAGAGTTTGAAATTTGTGGTAATTTATTATATTATAGGAAAACAGCTGACTGACGATCCATCAGGTATAATTTCACCAGCAACGAATCGCTTACATAGATAGAGAAGAAGCCAAAGAGCAACACTAGGAAATGAGTGACTTTGCCACAATAATTTCCCCCAGTACTTTGAAAAATATTGAGTCTAGATTAAAACAAAATGCAATTTATTCCATACCTTTAATCTCTTCGATGAATCTCAGAGTACCATTTGGATTGGCTGACGTGTACTCCCTGACCCAGACATTCAGCCGGTCGCCCTCGTTACCACTGTTGTATAAATAGAACTGTAAGCACTGGAAGCCCCTTTTGGGATACAGAATTCGGCTCTCCAGGACAGCTGTGCTTCCTTCTCTTCCAGCACTGGTGTTGAAATGCATGAAGTAGCCAGAATCTGCCAAAAGTCAATGAGAAATGAGCAGTAGAGAGAGGGGAGAGAAAACAGAATTTTCCTGGTGTACTGTTTTTCTTAACACTGCATTGTAATAACTCTAGAAGGTACAGTCAGGACAGAGTTAGGTAGATCCTGTACAAATCTCTGACTGAGGACTGTTACCTGTTCACATTTTCCAAAGGCAGAACCATTCTCTTTGCAGCTTTTGTCCTCATTTCATTATCTCTAGCAAATTGTACTCAAAACCATGGGGTTTTGCTCTTTACCCAGTGTAAATAACTCTCTGCAGGACTGGTTTAAGCTCCTGAACTCTTGGAGCTTTCTGACAGGTTGAGATACATCTATAGCTTGATTGTTTTTTTCATCTCCACCCTGATAATATCCACTTCAAAATCCTGCTCCTTCCCAAGGACTTACTGAGAAATTATGCAGAAAAGCAGCAGTCTATCGGGTGTGCCTGTACCACAGGTTCAACACTTTATATAACTCTCATGACAGGATGTGGCACTAAGACTAAAATACAGCTCAAAAGAGATAAGGACATTCAATCTTCTGAAATAAGTAGAAAATCAAACATATCACATGGTGTCCCTAAGCATGTAGGTTTATGTTGCTTAGTTAAAAAATAAACTGTAATTTGTCAGAAAATAAACAGATAACAAGGCCAAGCTTGAAGTGAACTCGCGTGTCGCTGCAGAAAACCCTTCCCAGAAAGATAAGAGTTTTTTTCTCATACCTTTGCATTCTCCCATATTAGTGTGATCAGTATTTGGCCCAGCAGGAACCTGAGACAAACGCTGCCAGTCACTGTTATCATCTGAACTTTGAATCATGCCACATATATTTTCAAGTTCAAAACTGCAAGTGTCCATGAAACTCAGGGAGGAGGCTACGACATTAAAAAAAAAAAGATTGTGAATCTCTATTACATAACACATTTTAGTTCTGAAGGTCCAAAGCCATGAGCAGAGAAAGACTAAATGCGAACACCAAGTAATCAGTGGCTTCAAATATGATCAGCATTTATACATACAATGTTCAAGAACTCAAAACACTTGGTGGTTAACACTGACATTAATAAGATGTCATCAGGAGTGTTCAGCAGGAACACTCTGGGCCCTAAGCAAGCACAGGAGGGCATCTGCTAATTATCATATCACATCTTTAATTTATAAAAGAAACACTAATACCAACTCAATTCACACACCTTCAAATTACAGTCCTGAGACTTCCCATTCATTCCTCTGCTTTCTTTGGGCCAGTCCACACATGGCCACAGATTCTGAGCTTTGCCAAGCTCACTAATGCATCAGCTGGAATGCTTATTTTGAAATATAGAAGAGCAGAAGCTGTTTCACTCTAATAAACAAACCTTGATTTTCCAAATGCTGAATTGATAAAAAACCCATTTGGCAAAGGACCAGTGGATATTTCATGTCATACAAATTTTACAATGTCTTTCATATAACAAGTGAGAAATTAAGTGAAGGAAGACTGTGCAGTTGGATATGAAAGGGAGAAGACCATATGAAACATTTTCTCTGTCTAAAGCAAAATCTGGATAGGTGAGAGATAGCACAGTCCAGGTTTATCCCTGGTCTTACTTTTGTTTTCCATTGTACCACATCTGAGCTCATGTGTAATACCAGCCGTGAATTGAAAACAACTAAGCTAATGAAATGCTTATTAAACTACATATAAAATATTGTGGCTTAAAGGTTTAAAGATTTCACTGCATAACAAAAAGACCTTGAGTATCACAAAACTCAGCCTCAATAACATGCCAAATGCTTCACTTAAGCTGTAGCTCTGGGAAGTACTTAAGTATGAACTGCTGCCAAATCAGTTCTACTGCTCAGATATTTTGTGCTGTCCTCACAGAAAGCTAAAAACCCTCTAGAGGCTGCAGGATAATCAGAAGTGTTGTATGAGTGCTATTTTTTAAGACACAGTATCAGTAGGATGTTGCAAAAACTAAGAAAAGGCCTTGGCAGCAAATGTTACATTGACTGCTGGAAAAAGAAGGTAAGCTAAAACGGAGAACTATTAGATGAACAAACTCTTTGAAATCACAATACAAAACAAAACATGAAACTGATTTGGCCAAACAGGAAGGAAGCAACCTAATGACCTTAATTAGAAAGTGCTGGCTGTCATGGAGTGTTGACCTGAATGACAGGAAGAGAGAAAGGCAAGACCCAATAGCTCACGGTGTATTTCTGAGATTCATTCCTGAAACGGGGGAAGGGGCAATGAGTGAGGCAGGTTGTGAATTCCATCTGCACCAAAAGCCTGATACTTGCTTGAAATGTAGTGAAAGACTGGACTCAGAAGAAAACACATGGGGAATGAGTGCCAAGTCCTAATTTCTAGAGGCAGAGGGAAACCTCATGGTCAGTTCTGTTAAGCCCTGTGCTGCAAGGGGAAAGCAGACTACAATCTACTGTTACCATATGGCCTGAAAGACAGCAGTGAAGTACAGATTGGAGCAGCACTAAATTATCAGACAGAATTTCTTATGGTGCGGGTTTTTTTCTTCAATTCAAGTACCAGGATTCACATTTTTAATGCAATTTCCTGTCCACATGGGCCTCTAGCAGATATTCAGCTTAAACACTTCCTTAAATCATGTTCAGCAAATGAAGTAATCTTTTACATGGGTGAGGGCTAGGACCTATGAAGCACCATCCTCCCTGGCACAGGTGGGTGATCTGACAGTATATATGTCTCTGCAAATATCATCCACATTATACACATCACATGAAGCCAAGAGATGGATTGGGGAGCAGGGCAGGTCCTGATTGCACTGAAAGTGGTGGCAGTTTTGTCACGGATTTCAACTGGACCGAGGTTTTTTTCATTTGGGGAATGTGCTTATGGGTTAAGAATAAACTTAAAATGCTGTGAAGTATTTCTGTAATGCATGAGAATGATGGAAACTATATAAGATCAATGGAGAGGAAGAAGGACCCCATCCCCTGTTAAAGACATCCCTAGCTGTAAGCACGTTTATAATGCCTAATTGACTGTGCAGTGAGTGCTAGAAGCTAAGGCTGCAGGTAAGTGTGTGTTCAGTTTAGACCTACATGGATAGAAATATTTTCATCAGAATTGTACACTCAAAAAACTGCACCATTTTAATAAATCAGTTTGATAATTGTTTAAGGTATCTGCATAATGAGGCTTAAAATATAATTGTAAGCCAGTACTCACTACTTAGGATATTATAAAAGTTTTCTTCTGAGTGCCAGAGCACATTGAATGCAGCAACAATTACAGAATTATATTCCAGTTTGATAATAGAACTATCTAGATTTCTCTTACTTTAATTCACATTTGTAAAATAAACCCCACCTGAGCAAAATAACTCTTTTGACCACTTTTATAAGAGACCAGATTTGAAACTAAACATGAAAATTTTAAAAGCTTGCATTTTATTCCTAACAGTATCTGTACCCTATTTGCATGAATATCCACTCTGTCTCACAGATTCCATGAAAGAGGAGTAGGTATGACAGCACACTCATTTCTGTGCAGTGTCTGAGCAACAGCTGTGGAATAATACAGGGAAAAAACAAAAGGCTTTGTGCAGAAGCACACATTTTAAACAGCCACCCAAGGGATGAACAAAAATCAGCTGCTGAGCAAAGCTGGTTTTTAACTAAAGGTCAGATCAAATTGCACAGAAACCTCTGCTACTCAGCAGTGTTTCTGCAGGAGGGATGTTAGTTCTAGCTGTAGTATTATTCTATTATTTTATTAATGTTTATTTTTTTTATTTGTTTTTATATTATTATTTTATTTATTATATTGTGTTTTTAACACAATTCACTTCTCCAAATATATTAACATCTCTTTCACTTGTGTCTGGATGGGTCCAGCATGTATGTATCACCCTCATTTCTTTCAAATGCCAGAAGCATATAATATAAAATAAATGGGGGAACTTACTGCAGTTGTAGAGCCGGTTCAGTTTCTGGAGGTCGTACTCACTGAAATCCATTCTCTGTCCTATGACATCCATGAAGTCTGGTATGTTGGTGAGGATGGTGGGCTCAGTTCCATTCATGAATGCAGTCTTGCTGTAGTGCATCACAGAATTGTAGTCATAAGGAACATTCAGGAAGTCTGATGTTTTATCATCATATTTATTGAAATTATGTTCTTTACCTGAATGGCAAAATTAAAAGGAAAGGTTGTCTGTTGCCCAAGAGAATCAAGTTTAAATGTAAAGACTTGCAGTGACAGAGAATCCATCAAATCCCAAAGTATTTTCTATAGCCATTTACTTGCACTTACTCTGTAAAACAGTTTTATTTCCAGTCTAGGGCTATTTACTGTCCTCTTTCAGCCACTGATGACTTCTGCTGGATGAAGCAAGGTTTTTGCTACCAGAAAATTTTTTCCTGTGAAACTACTTGTAAACTTTGATGGGCTTGTGATACCCAAAAGTTTAGAGAGTGTTTTAGTACTCAAATTACTGCAATTTGCGACTGTTTCTAATCTGTATTCTCTGTTGTTTAATTGCTAGTCATTTTAGGTAACAATAAACAAGTTAGAATTGTCATCAGATAAGCTTCCAGAATTTAACTGTACAGGTGTTTTCTGGAGTAAGAGCAAAAAACCTATTGCTTACTACCCAATGGGGAGTCAAGATTTAAATCAGTCAAAATACAGTAACTATATTCTGGTCTGTGTAAAAAAGTTGCAGCAGTTTCAAATGTCTAACAACAGTGCAGCTTGTCACTAAAGAGTCAGCAAAATATAATGGAAATCAAATAACGGAGTCTAGGTAATTTTCTGTAATTTATAATTGAATATGCACCTGACTGTTGATCATGACTAAATAAGAATGCATTAGATTTAATCATTATCTACTTTCTCAGTTTTCTGTGTGTGCCTATGTCAGGAAAGCATCAAGTCTGTGTGTATAACTTTGTTTTTGAACAGCCTGAAAGTCACAGAGGACGACAACAGGCTAAAGAGGCTGAGACAGAGCAAAGTCCTGAGGAATTCTGTGCCAGCTCTCAGGCTTGTGCCAAATATACCAACACTTACAGTTCACAGGCTGCATTGCTAAAGTAACTGCTGGCGTGACACAGACCCTAAAAGGTCTCTTCTGCCTGCCCACCCTCTGCACACTCTTCTATCTCAGCTCTGCTGCCTGCACCAGGTGTAGCAGACAGGCAGAAGGAGAAGGACCAGTGTTTTCACTGGAGATTTTCTACTGGCTTTGGTCACACTGGGTTTTTCAGACTGGGGAGGGTTTTTAGTTATTTTTATTTCGTTAAGGGCTTCTAGAGTAAATGTCCTTTTAGAATATTCATTTAAACAAATTAAATTATCCTCTTCTGCTCCTCCATGGTACAACATGTAGCATAACAGGATTCAAATCTCTAATTAGGGCTTTGGAAACCGTCATGGCACAAGGAATTACAACAGCAACAACAAATGAGAATTTCTGTCTCAAATAGATGTTCCTTGATACCTCATTTATTGATATACTAGCTTTGAAAAGTAAGTCTAGGTGAGGGAATAGCATGACCACCAAAGGATGGCTGGAAGGGATGTTCCACAGCTAAAACACTAACACCAGAGCCTGAAAGGTAAAGCAGAGGAGTGACTGACCAGACTGAATCCTGTCCCAGACGATGGTCACGTAGTCATCCCGGTCAGACCGTGACTGCTCATGCCAGAATCCCAGGGCATGCAGGAATTCATGCTGGATTGTCCCAATCCTGTCACAGTTGGCACCGATGGAGAGCTGCTGCAAGCCCATTTGCATGTTTCCCACTGAGGACCAGCAGCTGGCATTGACATTAAAGGAGAGAGGACTCTTTGAGATACACACCATCCCCATGCCATGAGAACCCCAGAACCAGTCTGTTCAACAGGTAGATTTTAACCTGAGCATTGAGGTCACATTTTGTTACAGAGAGCACTTCTCCATTGATCTGTTCCTTATCATATCCCTTCCTCTCACACTTAGCTCTGTTTTGATGAACAAGAAGTTCCTCATCTCTGGCTCTACTAGAAGAAAAATGTTGAGCTATTTGTGACAAAAGAAAACTGATGAGGATTTCTTTTGATGCCTTAGGTTTTAGCTTTTATATTTTTCAAATCCTGTACTGCCTAGTGTGTAACTCTGAAGTTTCAAGTGGCCTGTTAGCCGTTGTTCTCTCATGCTGGTTAGACATAACAAATCTCTCTAGGTTTCCACTTCAAGGACTCCAGGCCCCAAAATGTGTAAACTAAAAGCTTCTGAAGAGGGGGGCAAGCTTTGGGTAATTACATCATTAATTGGGGTTATAATTGGAGAATTAACCCTGATATGCAAATGAACCAAACTTACAGAAGTGTGAAGAACCTGTGACCTGGGGTCCATCTTGGGTGGAGCCTTTTGACTGCCCAGGGTGTACCTTTGAAGGCCCTTCAAATAAATACCTCCTTTTATTCTCTTATTCTTGTCCAGTCTCTGTTTTTAGGTGGCCGCCCCAGGCATCACTTTGATACTCTGGGACGTCAAAGGCCATGGGTACATAATTTAGAGCAATTCAGTTACTGCAAATTAGCAATTTTCAGCTAGACCACAGTATGTAGCTGTGAGCACTCTTTGAGCCTGTCCCTATCATAAGAAGAAGTGGGTTAATGAACATTCTCTGCCTGCTTTTCTCTGTAGTGTTTTGGCCTTTTACTTTGCATGGGGCTGTGGCTGCCAGGCAAGGTGTGCTTCTGCATGGTGTCTTTACCATCTGACAGGTTGGTGGATGTGACAGTGCTTTTCATAGGCTCTTTTCTTTCTGGCTCTCTGTGAGCTGCTGCACTAGAGCACTCACTGCTCTCACACGCTCCCAAGTAAGAGCAAAACTGCAGCTGTGCTGGAATTTTTTCTTAAAGGATGAAAGAATTTGGTGAGTTATCTGCATAGGCCAATAAAATGGCACCCTGTGTCCACAAAATAGCAGGCACAGAGAGCTACATTTAAATTGATATTTTATGCAGCAAATAAATCAATACTTACCCAATGAAGTACATAAAATTAATTGGGCACAAAATATACCATAGGATTTGCAATCCTACTACCCCAGAAATTTAAAAACACAAGCACACCATGTGCTTTCAAACTTTGTAACTTATCAGTGCAACATATTCCCCAGTATTTCATTTTCCACAGAGCAACACAGGCCTTGCCTATTGATTACTCATTATAATCACAACATGAGACCTGGTAAGGAGCACATGTAGTATCCATAATTTCAAGGTCTTTCCTTGAACAAAGCCTCATATTGATTCATGTGCTGTGCAGAAGAAGTCCATCACAGGCCTGGGTCCACCTCGTACCAAAGCCACCTCTGGCTTCACAGCTGCTGCACAGTGCACAGCAGGCCACAGGCACATCCAGGACACTTGGCAAAAGTGATGTCCAAACAACAGGGGATGCAGCTGCCCCTTGCCTTTGGTCTGCCAAATGCCTACAACACTGTCATTCTACAGCCACAGAGGGAGTAAATACATGGTCTGTGTCACCCTGCACTGAGAATAAAGCTTAGGTGAGTGGGACATGGCATTCCACAGCAATGGGCACCTGGAAGCCTGTGTCAGCAGTATCTTTGAGGGGGAGAAAGTGGAGAAAGTCCCAGTTTTCCCCAGGTGCGTGAGAGCTGTATTGCCTGTGACTCAATGCTTTCTGCATTGCTATCGGAGGCTGGAGGAACGGGAAGTACCTGCTCTGATTAATCCCACCATCCCTCTTTTTGGGCTGTAAATAGACACACGCCATCAGTAGCAACGATGCCACTCATTTCAGGCACATTTTCATACTAATGTCCTGCTGCTGATTTTCTTTCCGTAGTATCACAGATCATCAGTATCAGCTCACAGACACTTTGGCTTACCAGCACCAAGCTGGTTAGCCAGGGATCTCTGTCAATCCACTTCTGCATGGATTCCCTTTGTTGTGTGCAACAGTGGCAAAGAGCTGTAGTGGCCTCCCAGGAGGTCTCCATGAAAACCTGATTTTCCATGTGGAAGTACTAGAGATGATGTTGATCCTCCCTGGTCTGCTAATCATTTAATTCTACAACACCATGCTAGTTTTCCTGCTGAATAAATCCTGCTCTTCATGAGAACAGCAAGGTGAAATGGCACATCCATTCCAGACTCTTCTATGAACTTTCCAGGCACATCTTACCACATCCGATTATCCTACGTTTCTGTAATTCATAATTACATCCCTCATGTATTTTGCTCAGCACCAGGCTGGAGTTAACATAATACTGGTAGTAGCCAAGGCGAATGATAGGTGCAGAATGTGTACAGGGAGGGGCTCTTTGTACAGGGTCTTGATAGACTCTGTACATACACCAGAGACTACAAATGCATTTTTACACAGGGTGGTCAATACAACAAGACAGCTGGCTTCTTTTGTGGCTTACTTCATTTGAATACAAAAGGGTAATCCAGACGAGGACTTTATGGCCTACTACAAATCCTTTTGACACAGAAGTTCCCCCACATTCCTCTGTTTTATAGATGCAAGCCAAGACCAGAAAGGCAAAGATGATTTATCAACCTTTACTTGGTGTGGTAAAATTTTATGTTGCCAGGAACTTTGTGTGCCTGTCTGCACTGTACCCTCTGGACTGAGGTCTTCAGTCAGCAGATAGAAGAGTCCTAACTGATTAAAAAAACTCCAAAACAGTGGGAACAACAGAGAGAAAATGGGTTGGTTTACCCAGCTTACACCTTGTTCCATTACACCAGAAGTGAGGAATGGCATGAAACGAAGGCAGTTCATTCAGGGTCAGTCCTGATTTCTTTGTACAGCCCAAGATGACTCACTGAAACTGGATGGACATTTTCAGGAGACTGCACCATTTAGCTCCAACCTTTTCAAAAGTTCTGCTGTGGATGTGTCAGCTAAGGTGATGGAAACACTTCAGGGCAAGCCACACTCCAGGCAGTGAGGGCAAGATATGTTATCCAACTAGAAGGATTCATCTTCATCACCATGACTCATCTATTTTTAATAGACATATAAATGAAACATTGCCCAGAGTGCTCCTACTTGCCATAGGCTAAATATTGTGGTTCTTTTTCAGGTACAATTATTAGCAAATTCAATGCATACTTTAGGGGATGAAGGATTACGAAGTTCAGCTACACGAGTTTCCCATTTAGCTCAAAGAGCTGGAGTTATTAGCACAGGAAAAGGCATTGCTCCCTGAGTCTCCAATTATACATCTTTTAGAGCTGAGTTTCAGTGTCATGTGTACAGAATGAACAGCAGAAAATACAAAGAGCCAGACACCAAAGAAATTTTGAAACAATTATCTGCTACAAATATCTCAGAACAAGCCAAAGGGAAAGAAACATTTTTATTATCAGAAAATCTTTTCCCATTTATGAATGCGTTCTCATATCAGGAAATTATTTTCTGAAAGCAAATTTCCTCACCAGGCTATCAAGATCTCCCTGTTCTCCTTCTCTAAAAGAGAAATGGTTCAGCATAGAGTGAAGAATATATCTGTTCTTGTTGCACTGTTTTGACAGAGAATGTCTTAGAAGGGAAGAAGTCAGGGCAATTTTGACTTCTTTACTGGAGTCATATTTTGCAAAATTTAAGATGAAATAGCATGACTATTCATCAAAAGAGGTAAATAAAGTAAAACATCAGTAAAATATCTCAGTGCTGTACAGAATTTAAAAATATTTCTCTTTTATCTGAATGCTCATGTGACATTGTTCAAATGCACTTCCATTGTTACATTCAAACAAATTCATTGTCCCACGGCAAGAACTATCATATTTCTCCTTGGTTTTTCTTTTCCCCTAAAAGCCAAGGTATATTAAGAATGACCATCTGAAAGTGATATTCCATATATCCAAAGATCAGTCAAGAACATAATGCTTTGTTTCTGACACCTTTTACCATGTCCAGAAAATTACCTCTTAAAGGACTTGATTTCTTCTTATATTTACGAATAATATCAGTAGAAATTGTTCATTACTACTAAGGTAATACCTCTTTTGGAAACTATGATGGCTTAAAAAGGACTGGGGAAGTGGAGACAACAAAAATGTAACATAATAATCAGGAATATGAGTTTTAGAGTGAATACTGGCCGTGAAAATAGCCCAAAAGCAAACAGAATGAAAGCTATTTTGAATTGCTTCTCTTACCCACTTCCTTTGAACACAGATATGTAATTCTTCTCCCCTTCCCAAGGTTTGAAGTCAATACAAGTTTTCAGTCGATACTGTTCAAATGCCTTGAGGATGAGTCCCTTAGCATTCATTTCTGCAAAGCAAACAGTGTTCTTGTCAATACTGAACTGACAGATTTCTACTATTATCCGTATGGAGCAAGTCCCAAGGGTGGGTCTTGCTCCAGCAATCTTTGATCAAAATAAACAGGCTTTTTGTTGGATTAAGACTCAAGTAGGAACCTAAAAAAAACATAAATTAGGGTCTTGCAGAACTGTATCTTGCTCTTGTTTTGCTCCTGTGTAATTTTTCTTTGTATAAAATGTATGAAATATGACATGATGAGCATATAAAGGATAGTGTGGGGGGGTCTTAATTTTGTACATTCTTTCATTTAATTTTTTGAGATTTATGTAAACAAGTATTAAATAGATAGGAAATGAAGACTTCATATTTTACCCAGTGCAGAATGCAGGCTACAGATCCCTCACTGAATTTCTGCAGGACTTGAATTTTTCAGATTATATCTATGTCATCTCCTCTAAGCAACTTGCATAGTTTCAACTCAGAGATTTAAAGGATGGAGTCAAACTATGATGTGTCCCTGGCACACATTAGGGGACTCGGCAATGTGCCATTGCAAACTGCCTGTCAGAATGCCATTTTGCCTTCACTGGTATAGATGCTGTAAATGGCCTTAAAAATATCTTCAGTCCCCTCTCTTCACTTCTGCTTTGTAGAGTTTCATGTCTCAGACACAGGATTCCAAAACCAAAACAACCTGCTGGGCTGTAGCAGGATAATAATTCAAGAAAGGAGATGAGAGCCAGCACTGATGTGAAGATTATAAATCCCATTGGGGCATGCTCAGCCCCATTCCTGCTGTGGGAAATGGCCTGCTCCTGACTCTAAAGGGGAAAGGATGCCACAGGAGCTTTATCAACCCGGGTTAACATTGCAATCAACACAACATACAGACATTGTGAAAGGCAAATACCGTACCCAGGCTGTCCTCAAGAACGTAAGGGATAACGTGGGGCCACCGATAGCTGTCACCAATGATGGCGTTTCGTTCCTGCATCCAAGAAGGAAAATAAATATGCAGTCCTCAGTAAAAAGGGATTCAGCATTAGGGACTACAATAGTGCTAAAGCAAACCTGCGATTTCAAGTAAGACATAAAAGAAAACAACGAGCTCAAAAACCTTGAAAGATTACTCAGAGGTCTGAGGTTTGGGTTTGAAATTGCTTCACTCCCTTCTACCAGTGTCTCCAACTTCTGCAGCATTTTCTCCATAGAAATTACCTGAGATTTTGGTGCATGTGCATGGGAGCTTCAGCTCCTATGGGACGCCTTAAGATCGAAAGTCCCGAAAACTGTACAGAGATTAATCATATTATAATTTTTCATAATGCAAGGGTTTGTTTCTGTGCCTTTAGCAAGTTCTGTCCTTGCTTCTAGTGACATATTCAGCATATCTCCCAAAAGGGAAAGTAAAATACTATTTTCAGAGTACTTTCAGAGTTCAAGACACATTGGGGGTTTCTTACTAGATATATTTGAGATATAAATGTAAATTTTTTTAGTGGATCAGATAAGGATGCTGGCCAGATGCCTTAAAATGTGTTATTACAGATCGGAATTTTTCATTGGTTTTAGTCAATCTATTTATAGGATGAAGGTTTTGCAGTGCTGCTCAGTAAATTTAATTTGCTCAGAATAAATATTGTACAGATAAATTAAGAAATTATTTTATACAAACTTGCCTGGATGATTATCAGTGCTGCCTAATCTCTTAAAAGTGCAAATGTAAAAAAGGAAACAAGAAGCTAATAATATTGATCTAATCACTGAAGAGATCTCATGCTGGATAATGTTTCTGCAAATGCTGCTGACCCCTTCATTGTCGATAACATTTTGTAGAATTTCATCCCCAATCATCTTCAGTTTATTGTCACATAAACAGCATTTATTGTTTGCAGGAGCAGGATGCATCTGTTATTTCCATGTTAGTGATAATTTACATTTAAATCAATGACACATTTTGCTTTGTATCATATTTGAACTCACCCCATGAAGTTTGATGTCTCCCTCAAAAAGGTCCAGTCCTAAAGCTAAAGGGAAAAGGAGATTAACATTCGCTTATTTTATTGATCTGTGACTACTCTAATGAAAATTATCAAGAAAAATTAAAAGAGAATGAATTTTGAAAAACCTTTGTTTATGTCGAAGATGTCCTGATCAATTCCTCCATCTATGTCTATTTCTGAAAAATAAAAAGACAAGTGAGGTAGGACATTAGCCCTTGCTGTTATCTTTATGAAGTGTGAAAATTAATGCAATAACAATAACAGTAATTATAAATCTGTGTCTGTCCTAGCGATGTTTATGAGCAGCTGGTTTTGTTGACTGCCTCCCATGCATACAAATAGATTTCTAAACAGAACTCACCAGTTGTCTCTGGAGCAGGCTGGGGAGGGGGAAGAAAAAAAGATATTATTAGAAAGGCACATAATGAAATGCAGCTCGCGTTACTTTCTCAACAGTATTAGAGATGTGATTCAAGCTCAACTGACAGCACTTAGCACACGGCTTTGTATTGGATTGACTGCACCCACTGCCTCCTCATTTGAGTGGAAATCTTTATTTGCTCATGTTGCAGCTTTGTGCCCTCCCCACCTCAGGCTGCCCAACAAGTAATTCGCCCGGTACTGCTTCTGTGCAGGTTTCACAGCCGCTTTTCTCTCACAACTCAGGTAGCGCTGAATTGTCCTTCACAAATGGGGAAAAGAAGGAGCCTATTATTTCTATGGAATCAAGTACTGCTACTAGTCAGCAGCTGTACAGAACCTATGGAAGTTATGCTGAACTTCCCATCGCAAATCAGACGACTAGGGGAGAGAATGAGTGGTCTGGTGTCACACAGCACGGCTTTGAAGGACTGGGCACACAGCCCAAATCACCTCAGCCCCAGTTCAGTGCCCTATTTGGACCCCATTTACCTAAGCACTAACAACTCAAACACTCCTTTTGCAACATGGAGAATCCACAGACCATAATGAGATATAGTTACATATGATGAGATACACAAGGAAGAATTTCCTTGCCGTAGCATGCCTAGAGAATATAATCTTAATTCTTTTATTTGACTAGACACCTCATTTTGGACTGGCTTGGACATACTTAACACTATGCAACTGTTTCTCACACAGTGAGTAAAATCATGAACAGCCCTCCTAAGCAGTCACTCCTGCATGTCTTGTATTTGTATGTTTGAATAGAAGTTCACAAAATGAAGAAAAAAACCATCTTTATATTCTAAGCTCTAATATAGGTTGCAGATAAAGAAAATGGAAAAATATAACAGCAATTCTGGAAAAAAGTGTGGGATTTTTACTTTTGCTACAATTTGCCCGGTTTTTCTTCCTCCATATAAGTAATTTATTTTCTGTACATGCAGCTTTGCATGTAGGACTTCTTTTTCCAGTGTGATAAACATCTGCAACTTCCACTAGAAGCAATGAACAACACAAGATCAGAATGCTGACAAACAGCAAAAATCAAGGCAATGCAGTCCCTAGGAATATTAATTGTGGTAATTTCTAACACGTGTATGATGTGTAAGACAACAGTATTGCCAGAATATTCAAGACAGATTCAAATGCACGTGTTCTTCTAGACCCGAGTTTTGACACATAATGATGGGAACAATTTTGAGAGAAACAACCGTGAGCCCTAGAACTGACTTGATATAAAAATTTTAACCAAAGTCAGAAAAAAAAATCCTACTTCCCATGAAATTTCGAGGTTTGGAAAGAAAGCTTTGAAATTGTCAGAATGACCTATTTTATCTTCATAATGAGAGATTAAGTTTTAATCTGAAATCACTGTCTTTTTAAAACCTCAGCAAATGGCAGTAAAAATATTGTAAATAAAAAGGCCAGAAATCTCATCTTATGATTTTGATTCACCTGAACTACAATTAACTCAGGGTGTTGCTTCACAGTTTTTGTCAGATTTTGATCATTTAATCCAATTGCCTAATAGAGGAAAATAATTTTTGCCAAACCAAGTGAAGGCTACAAGAGAGATAATTCCTAATTGGTATCAGCTGGCACAGGCAAACGCTTAATATCTAACTCTTATCTAAGCAGGCAAAGTTTTTAATCAACTTCTTCTGCTTCCTTTTTTTTTTTTTTTTAAATGAAAACTACCACCCACATATGTCCTTGCCCAGTCTAAAGGCAGGATTTTGACCTTGAAGGGTCGATTACAGAAAACACTGAGTAGAATCTGTTTCCTGACCGAATTTCTTCTGAAACAGAGTGTTTCAACACTCTGCATTTTAGATGTTTTCAAAATTAGTCAGATTTTAAGATGGGTGACTCTTAAAAACCCAGTATCATTGTGGGAAAGTGACCGACTCCATTGAAAAACTGGTTCCAGAGTTTGGCAGATGCAAATGCTGAAGGATTGATATTGATCTCACATTTTAAAATTAACTGCTATCATTCAGGTTTACATTGATACATGAGAAATAAGGATGGGGACTTTAGGGAAAAACCCCACAACCATATACACATGCAGTTTAATAACTGCAGATATCTTGTTCAGACAGATCATCCATACATTTGAAATGTCAATAGACTCCTCCTACATGTTGAAGTTTTATTGCACGTATATTGTACCATTACACTTTGTTATCACTGCATATGACAATTCATTATCACTGTGCATAAAACAGTATCTACATATTCAAGTTTTGAAATTAAAGTGCAGCTTGTAAAAGAAACTGCAAGTACATGGGCAAAGTGTGCAACACACGTTTTGAAGACTTCATTTGCTTTTAAACTCCCACTCACACAGATTTCTGTGAAAAAAAAAATTACAAGTAAAGCTTGAAATATTAAAAAATTAAAATCACATTATTACATTTTATGTTACAGATTATTGATAGAGGAGAAGAATCACATCCATATATACTGAATGCCCTTATAATCATTAATGGTGAGTAAAAGGTTTCTGCAGTTCCAATAACTATAAACTACAATATACTCATACCTACTAATAAGAAAGTAGAACTGTGCTAACGGTACAAACTGGCCGACTCCTGGAAAAATTCCTTTAGCAGCAGAAAAAGCTCACAAACTGAAATCAGTAGCTAAGTACAGTGGTACTTTTGGTGCACAGATCAAAACATGAGTCCATGACTGAACAACACCAAGTTCAGCAACTCAGTGAAATCCAGGCTGGTCCTCAGTGTCTGAAAGCTGCTGCTGAATGTTTCATACTGAAGGAATGCCTTCCATCACTTCTTTCTACTGTGTTCCAAACAAAACTAGGTCTTTAGTCCTGTGAACGTCAACAGCAAAATACTCTGTTTCAAAAGGAGCATCTCCGTATGCAAGTATTACTCATTCACATGATGCCTTAGGTTTTAACTTTTATATTTTTCAAATCCTGTACTGCCTAGTGTGTAACTGAAGTTTCTCGTGGCCTGTTAGCCGTTGTTCTCTCATGCTGCTTAGACATTATAAACCAGTGACTTTGGTCTCAATACCAGCCTGACAAACTACATGATGCATTTCTAGTCTGTGAAAGTATTGTAAATACACAACAAATTCACAGCTCATAGTCTCATGCAGAGGAAAGTTGTGTTATCTGAGGTGTTCCAAAGAGAAATCTAATTTAGTCTAACCAATGCTGTTTTTAAATCTACACACACACAAATTTCTGATCATTTCTAATATCAGTGCCTAATTTTGGACATGGACAACATGTGAATTAAGACATTGTAACAGTTGGTTAAACCATGGCTTGTGAGCACATTTAACATACAAATAATTCAAGTGCATCTTGGAGAGGTGGGAGACATCAATCCTATTGTAATCATGTAAAAATTAGGAAAAGGGACTCACTCAGTAATCAGTGAAGAAACAAATGAATAATTCTTATGTATCTAGAAAATCTATGGCACCACCATGAGGCCCTGGTATCTCCAGAAGATGATCCACCTCACCTAGCTTGGACATGTATTCAGATGGAATATACTCATCTAGTTTGGATGAGACACCCTAACTTACCAGTGTTTTCTCCAGACTATATTATTTTAGCATTGGCATCCAGAAATTTGAAATTAGCTCTTCCTGGCCACAAAATGCATGGAAATGAAATAATTAGCCCTGGAGGTCAGAAGCCCCTCTCCCACACAAGACCTAGTTATTAGGGATCAGTTTGAAGTGAGATAACTTCTGGATGTTAGTAGCACCCTGCATCACCTACTATAGGCTTTAACGAAGCCTGCAGTGGAATCTACACAAGGCTGAGATTTGAGTTTCCAAAAGGTTGGGGCAGAGGCACAGGTAGTGGAAATAGTAGGGAAGGATGGGATTGGGGTGGTGGGGGATACAGGAGGACTGTGGGAAAGTTAGGAATGTGAGGCTGAACGCTTAACTTCGGGAGATGGATGAGCATGTGTTAGTGGAGAGGAAGAAGATAGGCTGCCACAGATAGCTAAGTTGCATAACTTAGGTAAGGTTATTGCACTCAGATAGTGCCATAAAAAGTAATACCTTACTCTGTAGATTGCCCTGAAGATATGAACAGCTGAAACAAACTTCCAAGAATCTTTTGGCTTTTGTTCTCTGAACTAATTATATTGTGCATCACCAAAAGTTCCTGACCTCTACAACAAAGCCTCCCAACATGAGCAAAATGCTACATTTCACTACAAAAGACAGGTAACACAAAATCTCAACTGTTACTTTTTGACTTGAAATATTTCAGCTGGATTGGAGGAACAGGGAGCAGTCATTTCCAAGTATATCCACTGGCTAAAAAGGCATAAATTTCAATATCAATTATATTGTATTATAGCAAAAAAAAAAAAAAAATCTATTCAGATATGGACAATTGAAATAAATATCAGTTTTTGGTTCGAACCCCAGACTTGCTGTTCTGGCAACTTTAATAGTGGATATTTTGCTTAGATGGGGAACACAAGATAATCTCTTTCCATGTATAGCCAGGCTTATGAAAAATAGCAATACTAAACTAACTAAACTAACAACAAAAGAATTATATTGATTTTGCAAAACAAGAATTAAATGTTTTCCTCTCAAGCTCATCTTAAGATGCACTACTTACTCAGTCATATAAAGAATATATATTCTTTGTTTTCTTACCAGACTCCAGACCACCTGAAGAAGAAGACAAGTTAGAAGCCCAGGCACAGAAAAGAAGCCCATGTTGTTCTCCAGTCAGCAGTTGTATGGACAGAATTTTACACCAACTTGGTATTTAAGACAGTAAATATCATAAATCAAAACCTTTGTCCCCTCAACAACGATTAACTCACCTGCCTTACCTACTTTTTTCTTGTCAAGTAAGCACATCATTGCCGAGTAAGTCCATCATTACTGTATTATAATAACTAACAGAAATAATTTAACTATTTTTAAGAACTGCTGTGAGAAAAAGCATTGGAGAAGAATTGAAATACAGGATGAAATGGAAACAAGAAAAAGGAAATACAGGGGAAATACACACACTGAAACATAGGAAATTCCATCTAAATTTAAGAATTTTTTTTTTTTTATTATTTTAAGTGTTTTTAAGCACTGGAACAAGTTGCCCAGAGAAGTTGTGGAGTCTCTCACCTTGATGACAATCAAAACACAACCAGACAGATCCGAGTGACCAGCTGCAGGTAACCCTGCAGCACGACTGCAGGGAAATTGAACTAGGAGATCGCCAGAGGTGCCTTCCCACCTCAATCATTTTGTGATTCAGAGAATAAAGCTGACACTAAAACCTTTTCAACAACAGAAAACTAGCAAGACTCTTGGCAAGACATTAATATATTAATAATTTTGCATTTTTTGACAGAAAGTGAAAATGACAAATGTGTGTACATAAAAATAATCTGTCAGCAACATAATTTCAGTATCCTGCTTTTGGAAAATGCAAAGCTATTTCTATTGTTGATATATGTGAGACACTGCATTTATTACTAGCTTAAATAATGGCATCCTTCTGGATTACTTAAAGTTTCCATACAAATTAATTTTTTAAATGTCTGTACTGTTGTACTATCACCACTGTCTGTGACTCTTGGGTATTTCTTTCAACTTTAACCATCTCTTCTACTTCCTAGCTGCCAGTGAATGCTGAATTGCCACAGTTGCTTCTTATGCTTAAACTGCAGGTACTTGTGGTAATTGTATGGTCAGGCTTTAGTAACCTTTTACTTTCCCAGACCAACTACTTGTATAGACCAATACAAAAATTAAGAATGGCATTTAGATTTTGTATTGTAAATTCAGACTCACAAATTATTATATCAAAATTAATAACGTTGCATTCTATTTTAAGTATCAGAGCTGGTAAGAAAGAAAGATCCTAAGTAATGAGGACAGCTAAGATATTTATAGCTGCTTAGATCCATACTTGTTTCATTCCTGATGCGTTGAGAAGTAGCAGTTGTAGATGTTATTGTTCTTATAATGCTAGGGTCTATTTCTATGAAAGCAACTAAATATTATAATCCCCTACTCACCAATGTTGACGGTGTCAACTGTGTTCAAATCAGTGATGTTCGGCAGGTCAAAAAGCTCTTTTGTCAAGATCTCTTCTACAAGTTCAGCAGCCCTTGAATTCTGTATGTTGTCATCTTCAGCTGCTGGGAGATTATTGTTACTGGTTCTGGAGGACGCCCGTGCACAAAAAAACCTGAAATGCAACTGTGATTGCAAAGCAGATTTGTTTTTATTAGAAGCAGGAGCAAATAATACATACTGACCCCTGGATTCTTGGAAAAGCCGCTGAGCAGGAGAAGGAGATGGAGCATGGTGCTCAGGCAGGAGGGGCGGCAGGCACTGCACCTTCAGGGCATCCCCTGGATCGAAATGGCGTGCATCTTGTCCTTTTCAGCCCCTCCACCCCAGAACCACACCTCATATCTCCTCCTCTTGCAGTGGAAGTTTTCCAGTTACAACATCATCTCACACTTGGCCAGAGTGTGAGATGAGGCCATAATGGCTCATGATACCACCGCCATGCTAACAACAGCTCCATTGTATATTGTTCTTCTTTCACAGGTTAAGTTCCCAATATGTTGTTTCTCTTAAGGGTCAAATTCCCACCAGTTAAACAATAAGGTTTTCTTCATTGTCTTTTCTTCATTATCTTGTCGACGTGCACAACAGTGGATCAAATATGGCAGGGCCTTAGACACAACTTCAGTCCTTTACACATGCCACCATGTGCTCTGCGGTTGGAACACATTGATATTCCACCATACGAACAACAGTGCACTGCAACATGCTGTCTATTAAAGACTGGATCAACAACACTAAACAAGGAATACAACAAAGAATACATAGAAACCCAATAAGTAATACTAATCCCTGTTTTAACCAATTCCAACCCCATGTTCATCCAGCAAATGGATTCCAATTTGTGTCTTCTACAAGGTGTTGAGTAAGTGCCCATAATTTCTCTAGTTGTGCATGGACAGATTTAGAATGGTCACTTAAGTTTATACAACATAATTTACCAAAATCTTCACACCCATGCTCATACGTTAAAAGCAAAAAATCAATTGCTGCTCAGTTCTGTATCATAGCATGTTTAATGCTGTCTACATCAATTAACAAATCAAATATAGCTGTGTTGGTAGTATTGCTAAACTTTGCTAACCAACAACTAAGTCTATTCAGGCTCATGAGGGCTTGTGCACTTGGAACCTTAGGAACCATGAAGAGGCAGCGATTGTCTTGGCAGTGTTCTAGAATTTAGCTGTATCTCTGTAGTCAGGAGTAAAAGCATGTATGCTCTGAGTATGACGGTGGTGAGTTCAGTTTTGCTGGATCCATACTGAATTAGTTATATTTGGAGATAAGAGGGTTAGTTTTCTTAAGGAGCATGGACTACCTTTAATTGCCATTGGCACTCTGGCCTAGGCTTGGTCCCTGCAGATTAAGAAGATACCCTGTGGGAGTTGCATACGTGTACTAAAACTCAGGGCTAGCTGTACTGTGGTTGAATTATACCAGTGTGAAGTATTTTAATACCATGGTATTGTGGCATTGACCCACCAAGTTCTAGGGCTATTTCTTGTGCTAATAAGTTTAAAGGTGGTACAACTATCTGCATTCAAGGTGCCTAAAATCTGCAACTCCTGTGGGGGTAAAGCAGGGGATTTCCCAAGGTGAGACAGTTGTTGCCATACTCTGGTAGCCAGACAGGCCACAGATGCCCAGATGCTGTTACACAGCTGTTGCAGCTGACGGGCAGTGAGAGGGACGCTGATCAGACATGTCATGAATGGGTTCTGGGGCACAGCAGTGCTAAGGCATCATAAGGTCTGGTCACCTTAGCCAGGGTCACCCAGATGTTTTGTTCCAGGGGTATGAGTCTGAGGTACCCTGTCAAAGCAAACAGAAGAAGAGTTACCTCCCCCTTGCTTCTCTCACTCCCACCTGCTACTCCCACCTATGTAAGTGTTTAGCAGGTACTCTGCACCAGTGCCACTCCCCTGGAATGGTGACAGTAACCTGCTTTGCTTCTGCTGCTATCACCTCAGTAGCCATAGCACCAGGTTCCATGGGGGATTGATACTGTACCTTGGCACCTGAAAAGTAAAACTTCACAGGACCTTGAATAGATAGGGAGGGCATAATCCAAAAGAAAATTGACCCAATAGTTCCACTGGGGAGAATACGAGTAGAAGGAGTGGTGTTCCTAATGCCTAAAGTGAGTGGATGTTAATTTTCCTACTGTTTAAAACAGTGCAACTATAGAAGAACTCCTCTGAAACAAAGGTAAAATCAATTTTAAAAACAAACTAATATACATCTGGAAACTCCTCTGCTTTTCTCACCCTTCCTCTAAACAAAGAGGCTTTTAATTAGGAGGATTTTAGTTTTATCCAAAGGCATCCAGCCCAAAACCATCCCACAACGATAAGCAAAGTACAGTTAGTAGGGACAATAGCGAGTGTTGTTTCAACATTGGCATACACTGTGAAGGAAAGGAAAGATAAATTCCATAACAATAGTTTTATTCAACAATGGTGAGAAATATGAACTGAGTTTTGTTTTAAATCAATAGTGAAGGCAGTTCAGTATAATACTACAAATCACAAAAACAGAAGACGTACAAAAATTATTTAAAAGTGATGATTATAAGTAAAGCAATATTATTAAAATGTTAGCTCAAGCTATGGAAAATGTTTTTTAAGTTTCTTGTGCTGCTCTGAGCCTTCTTTTCCTTGTGGATAGGCTTATGATCAAGGCTATGAAAACAGCAAAGGTTATAATTTTCAGACCTGATGAAACTTGGTGATCTACATTAGAAGAACTAACAACTCCAGGAAACTGCTGTAGGAGCAGGGTATTCTGCTCTGTATCCCACAATACTCAGTATGACATCATATCTTTCAGCAGATGAACTACCTCACACCAGGACCTCAGTGGACAGGTTCACTTTGTGCTTAGCTCCTTGTCAATCTCCCAGGTAGAGGTCACCTGGCTACCTTGCTCTCCAGTTTTCCTTTGAAGGAAATTGCTCTGTTCACATCAAAGCACGAGGGCAGCTCTGTGGATAGCTTGCTAACAACTCTTCCCAAAAGACAGCACAGACCAGCCTGCACTCTGTAGGTTCTGCTTAGCATAATTCCCCAACACCATTGCAAATAAACTTACATTCTTTTCTGTCCTACTTGAGAACTTGCAGAACATAATTTAAGATTTATATAATGAAATCTTCACTCCAGAAGACTGAAACACAAGTTACATGCTACATTTTGATTGAAAAAACACATGAAAAATAGCAATGTGTAAGGCCGCTCTTGTGCTGTGTTTATACAGAATTTAACACTACAAATCCACTTGCTACTAATGCAGGGATGAAAGCAAAACATAAAAAACACTTGTTTGTAACAAATCATTAATAGTTGCTTGGATTTCTGCATCTCTTCCTAGAATCTTAATTCTGGCATGTAGCCACTGTGTGGTGTCAAAAGCCCAATAGGTTGATTTTTTCGATTACCAGCACTTCCCCGGGGTTCCACGCCCCAAGGTTACTGAGCTGCCGTATTTTTTCAATTATCTCATCCAGAGGATTTCCTGTCTCGTTAATCAAAAGGATCATTATCACATTTTTATATGCAGGGGGAGCAGTCTTAATCCATCTATTTCTCAGGGTAACAAACAGGGATTTCACATCAGAGTGGCAGCATCCCCAGTAAAAATTGCTGCTTTCATCCCTTCCTCCTTCATTCACTGTATACAATCTCACAAGGTATACCATGGATGCTCAGACCCTGGTTAAGTATTTTCTGTGTGGTATTTAATACTACATCCCTGAGTAGCCATGGCTAACAAATTAGTGTCCTGTGGATTAGTTTTAAATGCATTCTCCTTAAGAGAATTTGGGCTTAGCACCAAGAATTTCTTTGAATCTCTTGCACCCAAGGTTACGAACGAGAGTTTGAGATTGCTTAAAAAATCCTCAGCAAGGGTATCAGCAAAACTAGATTTGATGTTAAGGGACAGCACAACAAAGTTTGTTTACAAGATTCACTCTACTACTTACAGAACAGTTGAGGCACACCAAGGAAAAACAAGCAACAACAAAACCAAATAAAATCCAGGCAATCAAAACAGAAATGAACCAGGATCTCTGTGTCTGTGTGACAGAAGAACAGTGAGGCAAGGATAAAAAGGAATATGGCTTAAAAGCTTAACAGCATTCAACAGTACTTAACTTATACTTAAAAATTTAACAAAGGAACAACGCAACTTATACCTAACTTAACTTACAATTTAAGCTTGAATTATACCTTAACTGTAACCATTTAAGAGAGGAATAACACTTAACAGCATTTAACCTAACTTATAATTTACAACTTAACTTTACTTACACACCTAACTGAGATCTCAGATGGCAGTGTGGCAGCAGCAGCTACAAACGCTTGCCTTTGCAACATTATATTAGCACTCATCTGTTCCATGTCCTTGTCTTGATTGTTTTCAGCTCTGTATTCTTTTCAATTGCAACTTTGTATGCAAATAACAGACATTCAGCCATGCTTCCAGCATGAATAAGCCGCTCTTTAGAGTGTTTTTGAGGAGTTTGCACAAACTGTCCCCAATATTTCAACATTCCCATGGGACCTTTAACATCCCATGGTTCGGGCCCAATACTTGTACAGGTTTCTAGCTTGTCCCACAATGTGCTCCATGGTTCCTTTGTCCACCCTGGTTGCTCCACTGGCGGAGCCATGGCCCGAGGCTCCTTTTTATGAAACCTCTTTACCAATGCACTTGCATAAGGATGTGGTAACGACAACAAAAATAGCAAGGGTGATAACTCTGTTCTAGTAGTATCGTCCAGCAACACCACAAACACAAAGGACTAGGAGTTCTTCCTAACAGAATCTGAAATGTACTTGAGCTATGTTCACAATATCCACACTGCACAACAACAAGTGTACAACACTGATTACACTTCGGACACAGAAAAACATTATTAAGTTCCTGCACGCAACTGGGTACCCAGACTAAATTTTGACCTCCCATACGCCACACGCACATGGAACAGCGTGTCTCAGTACAGTTACATGGTTCACTCTCTTGGTGCAACCATACTCTGCACTGCCCAAGCCCTGTCAGGTTTTTGTGTCCTTTTTTGTGCTCTGGGCATTCCATCCTCATCGCCATTAATGTTACTGGTTCTGGAGGACACCCGTGCACAAAAAAAACTGAAACGCAACTGTGATTGCAAAGCAGATTTGTTTTTATTAGAAGCAGGAGCAAATAATACATACTGACCCCTGGATTCTTGGAAAAGCCGCTGAGCAGGAGATGGAGCATGGTGCTCAGGCGGGAGGGGCGGCAGGCACTGCACCTTCAGGGCATCCCCTGGATCGAAATGGCGTGCATCTTGTCCTTTTCAGCCCCTCCACCCCAGAACCACACCTCTTATCTCCTCCTCTTGCAGTGGAAGTTTTCCAGTTACAACATCACCTCACACTTGGCCAGAGTGTGAGATGAGGCCATAATGGCTCATGATACCACCTTCATGCTAACAACAGCTCCACTGTACATTGTTCTTTCACAGGTTAAGTTCCCATTGAGTGACCAATATGTTGTTTCTCTTAAGGGTCAAATTCCCACCAGTTAAACAATAAGGTTTTCTTCATTGTTTTTTCTTCATTATCTTGATGTGCACAACAGTGGATCAAATATGGCAGGGCCTTTGACACGACTTTGGTCCCTGATACAATTATGGTAGTGCTTTAGAAGGATCCCTGAGTTAGACTGGCCATGCCCACAGTAACCGTTACTTCAAACCAACTGGAACAGATCCATCCATTGAAACATCTGGTGGCAAGAACCTGGCATCTGTGCTGTACAGATCTCGAAGAGCTCTGCTTTAGTCTGGCTCTGATTTGATCCCAAGTGGATCAGTGGTGACAACTGGACTGCATTAGGCAGGGATCTGCAGAACATATCCTGACTTAGTTTCAAAACAGAGGAATTCAATTTGGACACACCAATACTGCTCTGTGATGTGAGCGAAAACATGGTAAATATGAATGGTGATGATGATAATGCTTGCTTAAAAAATACAATCCTGATCAAAACTAAAAGACTGTATCCATTATTTCTTAATTATAGTACCTTACAAGGGCTTTCCATAGATGGTGAACTCAACAAAAATAGCACAATTTTGGTCTTACTACTTGATGTTGGAAGAAAGCCTAAAACTCTGCTTTTCTGCTTCTTTTCTGCTCCCCTTTAGATGGAAATAATCACTACAATTGCTCTCTGTTCCCCATCCCTGCTTCTAAGATGTATCAGCCATTACTGGGAGCTCACACCAACTTCTTGTCAACAGTACATAGAGGGATGAAGGGTTATATGAACCTCTGTGTCATGACCATTGCTGCTTTCAGGACTGGCTAAAAAGTGAGTTGCCCAAAGCAAACATTAGAAGATGTGGGAATTGGCATGTAGTGACACCAAACAGAGAAGGCATGAAAGTTATATGCTAACTCACACTGCTTTTTCATTAAATAAACTCAGAGTTTTGACACCTTAACCAGTCAACTGGTAAAATAAAACAAGAGGCAATGGAAAAATAAATAATATGTTAATAACAGAACATCAGGACTTTTAAGATAGAAGCTCTTGGCAGAAAATTCAGTGTCACCAAGTAAGTAGCTAAAATGGGCTTTTTAATACATGTTGAGAAGAAAGAAATTCATATAGAGGCAGTCTTCAGGAAGACATGTCTAACCATGGAAGATCTTTTCAACAGGCCTTATCTATTTTTGTGACCATGTTCTCTACAATGACAACCATCTTGCTTTATCACTGACTTACTGTCTGTGTTCAGGAAATATACCTACCCCTTATTTTTCTTAAGAGGTATCCTACAGAACTCCTTGAATTTTTCTTATGAATATAGCCACGTCATACTTCCAAGACTGAGGCCCACAGTAACAAATAACCGAGTATTACTGGAGATTAATTAATAAAGAAAAGTGCAACTTACTTGAATAGACAGAGTGCATTTTCAGACCAACAAAAAGAATGGCAGTCTTAGATTATGTCTTTATTCCACAGCTACCAGAGCATATATGTTGAGGAATGCACCTGGTCAAGGTAGCTCAGCTTGCAAGCTGCAGATTGAGATGCCTGAGAGTCTTGTGAATGGTCAGGCTGAGAAGTTTCCTTAACATATGATAGCCAAAATAATGCATGTCCTTTCTTGACACAGTCAAGGGCCTGTGGAATTCAAGGATGTTATTTCCATTAACACTTTGGTCTGCAAGTAGAATCCACTAGTATCCTGATTGCACACTCTGAGTTTGAAGAAAAATAAAAACATTAAATGCAAAGGAGAAGGAGCAGGTCTTTTAACTGGTTGTTTGCTTTTTCCTTTCTTGCAATTCTTTGCCTTGAACATGTTTCACAACTTTTATGAGCGCTAAGATATCTAATGAGCCCTGAGTAACTATAAGAGACACCTGCAAAATCTGAGCTTTTGCCAGTCAATTACACTTCTTTTCCCACAGACTCTCATGCTGCTAGTAGAAACAAGGAAAATGAAAGACATCAGAACTTCTTGTGGAGCTTGCTGCAGATCTATTACAAGTGACTGCCTGGATCTCCTGCTGAGCTTACTTTGTGAGCACCAGACACACAGAGAGCACCCCAGAGCAGACAGCATGTTCCCCAGGACAGGCACCATCTCATCCTGCCTTCCTGGTGGCACTGTTGCATCCGGGATCTACAACAGCACAGTAATAAAGATACTGCAGTGCTTTTCCCCTGCCTTGCTGCAGAAGAAGGAACATTCATCAGGCATCATCCAATGCAGATGGGAAGCATCACCTGTTTTACTCTTCTTTGTAAAGCTACATAACTTTGTAATAATCTGGGAAGAGACAGTAATGCAGGCAGAGAGATTGGGAAAAATGAGGGAAGTGGAGGAGCGCAAGAATGCTCTTTTCAAAGCCAGAAGAACTTAATTTCAAAATGCAGTATCTGCTAACTACTGAGAACCATAAACCCAAGTCAAATTAGCTCCATACAGACAGTGATTTTTTAGAATTTTTGGTAGGTAGCTTCATATTTGAATAGTTTTGTTAATTTTCTGTAAGGCAGCAGAGATGCTTTGGTAATTTTGCCATCTGTATATTGCTCAGCAAACAGTGGTGATTCATGATTGCTCCTTGACATTTGGGTGGAACCTGTCTGATCGCAAGTTTCAGTGTCAGCTTCAAGTGATATGAATTCATTACATAACATGAGAGTGCTGGTTTGCAGAACATTATGTATCCCACTTACAGCAGGGCTTATAGTTCAAATGTGAAAGTGCAGGAGGATACTCAGATGGTCTATTACTCTCAGATAGTGGATTGTTCCTTGCCCTCTCTCAAGCTTCCTGCATTATCTTGCACAAATTAAGTTCACTTTTTCAGTTAATCTCCCAAACGGAGACACTACTGCAGTGTTATCTCCTTGGCTGATCAGGCAAACGCTGCAATGAAGATAAAGCATTGCCAGATAAACCTGCAAGATAACAGACCCTCGATCAAATCCTGAATGTTACAAGCTGAGTGCCTAAATATTTAAAGTTAGGAAGCTCCAGTGTTTACAAACCTAGCAAGTGTCATGTGGGATATAATGTAAAAAGGTAAAAATTACACCAGATATCAAATACAAGTGTTCCAACTGCTTGCAGAGGAGCAAACGAGACATATTTGCTTTCATTAAGAGTTTAACAAGAAAATAAAGCAGACCCTCAGCTTCCTCATACTGCTTAGCTACAAGTAAATTAAAAAGCAAGGTTAAAAAGCAAATGGCAGAAGCTTAGGTATAACTTGCACACCTTCCTGCCCTTCAGACATACTTTAACCTTTTTTTTTTTTGTATGTGTAAAAAAACCAGTGTTTTATAAATTAAATAACTACTCATACGGGATTACACCTCCCTCCCTCTCCCAGGGATCTGAACCATGTCTGACATGTTTTTACACAAACACATTTCACGCTAAATATGAATCAGATTACGGTGTGAAACGAACTGTCACTGATTAGCAGCTACTAAAGTGGCTGTGGCTGGCCACTATCATGCCACTGCAGAAGCACACTCCAGGGAGGCTTAGTTCTTTCTCAGATGAGGCAACATAAGCCTCAGCTGGTAGAATTCCTCGCTTCATACCAGAGGGCTGTCCCACCCCCAGACTGCTGTGACTGCTAGGAAGGGATAACGCAGCACACCTGCACGGGGCACCTGGCAGACCTCACCACCGCGGCAGGCGGAACTGGCGAGGGCGAGGACATGGGCGCAGTCTCACCAAGCAAGCAGCCAGGAACGAGCGCTAAGCCCCTGTCACTGTCACAGAATGCATCAGTCCTCAGGTGCCCCCGTGTGCCTCCCGCCTGCACTGCAGCGCCCGAGCTCCAGCGGCCTCTGGAGAACGCCCTTGGGCAAGGAAAGGTCTTGCAAGGGAATGGCGTTTGCGAGAACGTGTTACATTTTATGTCCTCTCGTGAACAGCGGAGCATTCTTCCCGGAGTAGAGTCGAGGGGTGAACACCGCTTACTTGCCATAGATGATAAAGCAACATAAGGAAATCTGTAATTTTAAGATTTTAAAGTAAGTTGCAAATATTCTTTCTGTAGAATGGAATGACCCCAGCCCGTCTCTTAACCCCCCAAAAATCCTTAAAAGATTTATTACATTTTATGAAACATTTGGAGAGAAATTCCGTATCTAATAGTGTTTTGGACTACAATACTTACTGAATTATCACCCTTAAATACTTAGTCAGAAAGTACCCAATATATTCAGTGCCCTCTGGTGGTTTGAGTTATGAAAGAAGAAAAATTCGTAAAAGAAACTACTCAAGTTTGATCAGTCTCACAACTAAGGTCACATGAATCTCACCTTCTGTGGCACTAGGGCCACAGCAGTTACCCTGGAAAAAAAAAAACACCCCACACTCTTCTGTCCGTACCTACAAAACCAGAGACCCTAACACAAGGTTTTCAGGGAAGAAAAGGGTACTATTACCATCAAAGACCTGGTCTCCATGAAAAGTTTTTAATTTTCAACCTCATTCTAATCTCTCCAATCCAAAAGCAGATCCTCTCCCTACAGAAACAACAAAGTAAAAGCTTTAAAATATGTTTAAAAGCAATAAAAGCTATCTGGTAAGACTTTCAGATTCTTTCCAAGCACAAACACATTCTGATAAACACCAACTCCCCTGGCCATAAAAGTAAACATGTCTGGAGAACTCTGGAAATTATTGGTGCTAAGCTTCTTAGTTACTGTATTTACCCCTGTGGCCCACACCAGCCCATATTAAGGGCACAGCCAGAGGAGCTTATAAAACAGATGGAATATGAAACAATAATTAGTAACCAATATAATCATAGCAATTTAATCACTGACTACTTTAAAAGACAGAAAAGGGAGTGGGCAGGGAAATGCATAGAGTAATTTTATGGGAACTGCTGTAGGAAAATGCGCATAGAGGAAAACAGGTGGTGAGACACTGGAACAGTAACTGGAACAGGTTACCCAAAAAAGCTGAGGATGCCCCATCCCTGGAAGTGTTCAAGGCCAGGCTGGATGGGGCTCTGAGCAACCTGGTCCAGTGGAAGGTGTCCCTGCCCACAGCAGGGGGTTGGAATGAGATTACCTTTAAGGTTCATTCCAACTCAAGCCATTTTATGAAAAAAATGAGAGACAAAAACACAACAGTAGAGAAAGAATGTAAACAGTGAGAAGCACTTTTCTCAGTGACTATGCATCCTCACAAGATTAAGCAAATTCATAAAAACAGTATTTTCTCTCTAAGCCCTGGGAAATAACCAACAGCTTCACAGATCTGAGGGATGCCTCTAAATGTATACAGAGTACTTAAGGCACAGATTTGAAATAGGATTAAATGCTATTCCACAAAATGCATGTGGCAGTGATGACTCCTTCCTCCCTCCTTGCCCTCAATTTCCTGACAGTGTGAGGCGTGGTGAGGGAATAAATGTAAAATTCACTTTCTTAGCTCTTTCCTGATCATGTCCACGAAAATGTTACAGATAAAATAAGGCTGGTTAGAGCTGGAAAATGAAGAGGTGAAAACTGATCCTTCCCAAGGCAGACCTAGAGTTTGAGAAATGTAAGAAACAGTACAGACCTACTCTATTCCTGAGACCAAAAAAAAAAAAAAAAAAAAAAAAAAAAAAAGCCCATGCTTTGACCCTAGTAAGAGTCTGGCAATGCACTGGGCACTGGAAGTTTTAACATTATTGAAGTGTCTTCTCATTGAAGACGCCCTGAATTTTGTCTCCAACATGTTTTCAGCTACAGCCGCAACTAGAAACAAAAGAAACCTGATTTCTGGAGCAAATGTACACACTGTATGGAGAACAGACTATGTAGGTTTTGTGCCCTTTCATTGCTTGTTTCTCCATTTCTAAAAGAAACCTGAAGATGCCTTTGTCAGATATTCTTGTAGCTCTTCTGTCTTGCGACAAAGCAGCCTTGGATGCCAGGTTCTGCAGTCATTTCACAAATGTGCATTTTCCATTTCTGTTAAACAGTGTTCATGAATTGGTGTGTCTGTTTCTGCATACAACAAAGGATATAAAAAACCACACTATCCACTCTTTTATAGCAGAGTCCTCACAGACACTCATTCAAATCTCATGGGACTCAAAAGTCAAATCTAAAAAAGAGGGACCCAGGAATGCTTTCCAAATGCAAAAAGCCTTCTAGCCCCAACTACCTGTCAGAAGATGAGCTGGGTGCACAAAAATCCCCCTCTCTACCTGAGAATGAGGCCCTGGCGTAAGACTAGAGAACAAAGGCAAGTTTTACAGAGCTCAAGTATCCTATAACCAAGAAACTGCCAATGAAAATTAAACACATCACATGCATTCTCTCTAAGCAGTGAAATATGAATTGCTGTAATAAAATCAAATCCAATGAAATCTCTAACAAAGGACTTATAAGCAGATTCAGAAGATACAGTGGTTTACTTAGAGATCAGAAAATTAGATTCTATGGGGAAAGAATAAATTACCAAAAAGGAAATGTACATAGTTTTGTTAAATTTCTGTCATTCAAAATAACACATTAAATCAATTTTATTACTGTATTATCATCTGTGCGTCCTTAGAATGTAAAAGCACAAGAAACAACCAAAGGTATTTTCAGCACAAGAACAAAGGGCAGAAGGATAAATCATATAGCTGCCACCTTGCTAAAGTGTGTGCAAGTTAAAACTTGCAACCAGCCCAAACTTACTGGCAATTCTTTCCTCAGAAAAGCATTACATCTTCTCAGAAAATCTACCTTTAAATAACAAGGTTTGCTAATGACCCCAAGTGTTACATACATCTTTCCCTCTCCTTTTAGGATGTTATTTCTCTATTAACACTACATGGGACAGCAAAATACAAACATGGAAGCAAGAAAAGATGCACAAAGTAGATCTTGGCCAACCTATCATCTTTTCTGCTTGCTGGAAATACCCAAGATATGATATAAGGTAACTTGTCAGCTCACAGATGCATCATCAGTCACATCTTATCATTCCAGCAGCATACACACCATTCCAGTAATTCAAAGTGCGTAGACATACAACCGATCACATATCTAAGTTTTAGAAATGATCTGAAAAGGAAGAAGTAGCACCAAGGGAATTGATCATCTTTATTACGCAACAAAAAGACAAATAGTAAAAACACTTTAATAGGAAAAAAACCAGAAGGTACAATTCGAACATAACATACTGAAACCATACATAATGCAATGTGAACATGAAAACATTAAGAAGCAATCTTCTAGTAAAGATTTCATGTTTTGAGCATTACCCATCACAAATACACCGGTTTTTGTGCATGTCTGAGTTTCAGTGAGAAAGATCATGACCAGCAGCAACATATTTAAATAGTTTAATCTTCATTAAACGCTTACCTAGTGAATGTATTGGATGCAATCTCTTCATATTAAAAGTACAAAATCTTAAGCAAGGCAGCACCTGCCAATACAGATTTTAAATAAAGAGGATAAACATTTTGAAAGGGTTATTTGTATTGCATTAATACACATTTGTTGTTTTAAAAATGTGCATTAAAGTCTCTCAACATTTAAACATGACTAAGATGCTCAGCAACTATGCATCAAGTGACAACTAATTATTGCTATAGAAAAAATTGTTTCCCAGAGTTTTAAAACAGATGTCATTTCACTTGCAATTCCCAAGATATATTCAAGTAATAGAAATAACTAGTTCCAGTGTCCATGAGGCATTCAGAATCTGTATTGGCTGTAGGCATTTATTGCCAGATCATATAAACATTTCACTGAATCTAGAAAAGTTAACTAAACTTACATGTAACTGTTAAACTCCTTAGGAAATGATGTATGCAGTAATAAATCACCATAGTATGTGTCTTTGTTTTAAAAGGTAAAACTTCAGCATCAGGTACCTTGAAGTTCCTTTTTGTATGACAGCACTGTTTCATAGTTGGTTTTACAGAGCAAAAGTAGAAATCTGATTTTTTTTCTGTTGTCTCAGTGAACCACTCCAAATCAGAATGTGGTCACATAAGCACTAGAGCAGACAAACAAGTGAGAATACACAGACAAGAGTATGGGGGCAAACAGGGAAGTTGGAATACAAGTTCCAAGCGTGGTCTGCTGTCAAAATATCGTAGTGAGACTGCAACAAAATTCAAGAAGTGTTGTTATAAAAAGGACATAATCTTCTGGCAAGGTTTTTGAAATAGACAACTGTTTCTGAAATAGACAACTTTCTCTGTATTTTAGCCAGCAATGCCTTCAGTAATGTTTTGCACTCATAAAAAAAATAAGATAGAAAAATCAAGTTACAATGTACAGTGGTTTAGTTCCAACACTCAATAAATTAGAACTTTCAGTTCTGAAACATTACGTTGTAAAATGAGGCATTTCATCCTTACCAGTTTTGGAATATGAAATATCCCAGCATTTAAAGAATAATCAAAACCTCTGTTTGGAGAAGAACAGGGAGGCAGGGCACAAGAAGCAGATTGTACTTTGGCTGCACAACTGATATTACTACACATAAAATGCCATCTAGACTAACAAAACTACTGGGGATGTTTTCCACCACATATGCAATGCTCATTAATAACAACAGCTTGACAACGGGTGATGGAAACACAGGACGTAGAGTCAGTCCTAACAGGTGTTATGTTCAGAACACTCTCTATTTAAAACTCCAAAACTTATGCTGTGCAGCCATCTTCCCCCTTCTCCCTTTTAGTATTATATAAAAGATCTTAAAGTTTTTACAAACAGATTTTCTATTTAAATTCAAAATTGCATTATTACCATTTTCTCCAATTTTAACAATATTCTTGCTGGGAAGGTGGAAATCTAGAACAGGAGCTCTTAAAATATGTTGGTAACTATTTTAGAGTAGTTTTTTCTTCTCAACTGTTTTTTGAAGCCTTTGGATACAGGAGATGTACAAGTTTTAAAAAGCTTTACCAAAATAAAAGTGTTTTGGTAGGTGTGAAGCCAGTTTAGTTATTTAGCTACAGAGCCTTCCATGAAACAGGACAGACCAAAACTTCAATTCCAAATGCAAAACCAGAAATTCTCAAAAAGCTTCAACAAAATCTGGTCACAGCCATAAGCCAAAAAAGTACACCTTTTGCATGTCATCTTGAATTGCTCAGAAAATATGTAATCTTCCTTAGGAGTTGGGAGTACAGTGAATACTCCTCATTCATCATATTAGTAAGCAAGCATCCTATTTTAGTTATGCTCCCAAAGAGGAAAAAATAGATGCAATTATTCCTAGGCAATGGCATCATTCTTTCTCAATGAAAGGTGAAAAAAGCCCTGCTCTGCATTGTTGAGCTATAGAAAAGAAATATTTTAATGTTTTAAGCTGTTGTTATTTTCAGTCACATAGCAACGGTAAAAAACAAATCACAACATTAAAATAAAATTAGTTCTTGGCAGGACAAATGCCTGTCCTTGGTGGGAAGAGAAAAAAAAAAAAAATTTATCATCTCGTAAGATACCTTAGAAGATGGCTGAACTTGAAGAAACCCAACAGTGCAATAGAGCATCAGTGCATGTCTTTCTAAAGATACTTTCAAAGTTGGTTTTGGTGAATTAGAACATCCTACATTAATCATATGAACATGTAATTAACAGAGTAGTAAAAGTTAGAGAAAATCAAGACAGGAGTGAGAAGTTCCAAAAATGTCGCTAATTCCACAGGGGCAGATCTCAGTAAATATGTCAAACTTGAGTTTCAGCAAAATCATTTATCAGAAGTTCTTATGAGTGTGAAAAGAAGCTTAGCCCAAAAAGTGGTTACTGAACGACATTTTTATTAATATACCCAGCAGACTGCCAACAGAATAAAGTCATTTTTCTCTCAGATAATCAGTATGAAGATGAATGGGACTCTACTTTAAAAGTTCACATGACAGGATTCTTGAACTGCATTTTGGTATTGGGCTTCTTCATCAAGCTGAAGATTCTAAACAAAATAAAAACATCATCAAAATGGACAAATATTCAAGATGTAGCATAGTCATTAGTTTAATCATTCATCTGCTATGTTTTTACATAGGAAATGGCACCTAACTGAAGACTCTTTATGCTACTACATGATTGTTTATATTGCACAGAATCTTTTATTGAACCAAGTACCAAGAGACACATGAGACAGGAGAAGAATCAGTTGAGTGGGACATGGCTCATTAAGCAGAAGGGTCCATCTTCTCTCCCTGGCTCAATTACATTATGGAACAGCCAGCTCAGGAAAGCTGACTGTGTCATGCAATTCTTTTAACAGGGCTTCTAACCAGCCATAACATCCTCCATTAATAAAACCAAAATGGGATCCCCAGACAACAGTAATCATAGATTGTTGAGAATATACTGCTTAAAATGAGAAAGCAAATACAGAACACAAAAAATCTGCTACTTTTGCAGAAATATCTTCCAGGTTGTTAACATGCCAGAGTAATGCATCTTTTAAGAGCAATTCTGGCAGTTTCCCCAAATCAGAATTTGTCACCAGTTTTATGTCATCAAACATGCACTCATGGTGAAGAGGCCAATCCCCTGTATCAAACCCTAGCTCTTCAGGCCCTTATCACAGCTCACTCAACTCAAAGGACAATATACATCATCTTTGCCATCCTGAACCAGGGAGGCTGCCTGTGATTCAAATACTATCCCTGTCCCACACAAAGCTCATGCAGCACACCCCAAAGCCTGTCAAATTCTGTAGAAACTACCATAAACTCTCCAGCTCTCTGATCCCACATGCAGAACCCAAATGGTTGGCTTGACTTATGAATCAGCCACTGTCTACATCTGTGTATGTAGTTCTGCATGTACTTCAAGGTCATTTACGCAAAAGAAAGCCTGAAAAGAGGCAACCTGAACATTGATTAAATGACATCTCTTTTTCAGTCTCTCTCACAACACACAAGAAGAGAAGCTGCAGCAGCAATACCAGCTAGTCATGTTGCAGTTTGAGTCCTAAGAACATAATTTAGCAATTTCTGCATTAAAAGGTCAATGTCAACAAAATAGAGTAGCATCTATTTTATTCCCCCCAGAAACAGCAGTAATAAACTGTTCTATTAAACAGAGTAAAAGTAATAAATAGTTCAGATTTAGAACACTAAGTCAAAGACTTAATTCATCAGCTTGGAGCAGTGCAACTATTGACAACACCTATTACCAGTAGCACTTCATGTTGATTAAGAACAGACAGGTCTGCTTCTGAGTTCCACGCAAAACAGGAATACAGCACGTCCAGAGCACAAGTTTGGGACAACATTTTTATCTGGCATTTTGATTTTTAGAAAGAAGTTACCATTTATTCCTCCACACATCAAAGAAGAAAAAGCTTACCACGAATTCTCCGTAGTCAAACCGGTGCCTTAGATTTAGATGGCTAACAAGATTTCTAGTAACCTGGTTAGTATCTGCCCATGGAAGAGATACACAAATAGGACAGATCTGAATTTGGAGGGGAAAGGGAAGAGACAAAATGAAAAAAAAAGTTATTGGCAATATAGAATGCATTAAAAACATGTTCTACAGGAATAACTGGTCTATTACTCATCCACTACCAAAAATACAGTAAGACATTAACATCAAATCATACTTCTAAGCGTGCTTTTCCTCAACTGTGTAACATTCAAAAACTACATTTCAACTTTGTAGATTTCTAAAGTGTTTCTCTTAGGAGTGGAAGATAATCGTATCTGTCTGAGTCAATTTAGAAAAGAAAGTGATTATTGTATCCTACTTATTGTTTGGGAGAATTTTCATACAATTGAGATGATCAAGTAAGCCGAAAGAAGAAGTAACACACCCAATACATAAGAAAATACAGAAAACCAAACCAATTTTTCTCCTTCAGACCCTTTGGTTACCTAGGATTACTTTTCAAGTAACTGTAAGTTTCACATGAAACAATAGTTACATTACAAATGGGATTCTTTAGGAACAGACCTGAACTACTAAATAAAGAAGCGTAAAGCATCAGGCTCAAAAACTGAGCCTGCTTCACATCAAGATAAATGAGACAGCTAAGTCAGAAATGCCTTAGAACCAGCAGGCTGGACATGAAATGTTTTCAAATCAAAGTCACTCCTCAATTTAAATGCACTGCATGAAGTATATTGTCTTTCTCAAACCACAGTGATTGTTAAAGATATAGAGCAGCAACTGCACATTTAAAATTGTCCACATAATTACAATGAAAGTAGCTTAAGAAACATACATAAGCAACTGTACTTACCACAGGAACGATCTGATAAAGATGTCTATTATTACAGTGATCCAGCAAGCGCTGTCTGGTAAAATTGGCTTCCTGACACAGGGGGCATTTGAAGGTTGGGTGTCCACTGTAAACAGAAATACAACAGTATTAAACAGAAAAGAGTTTCAGAAGTATTATTAAGAAAGCATATGAATGTTTTCCCTTGCTTTGATAACAACAAAAAACCCCCCCAAAAAAACCCCACACTCCCACTGACATACTAGCAGATCTAAAGGAGCCCCAGTGCTACTACCAAATTGCAATTCTGAAGTACATTTACAATTGGTATGCCTAAATGCACTCTTCTGAGACTTGGGCTTCTTTTGTTCCCACTGCAGCTACACCGTGGTTTTGCAGTCTTGTAACACCTTTTAGTGCAAATCCTTCAGGAAAGTACTAAAAAGCCCAAATTCTAACATATCGATACAAATGTACAAGAAACTACAGGATTCTATAAATACAGCTCCTAGTGTTTTTGTGTGGGTTTTTTGTGTTTTGTTTTTTGCATTAAAAAGTTTGCACTGTGACTATCAGAATCTATTTTAATAACAACTACAGACAAGTAAGCAACCTACCTTGTTTCTCCTTGAAGTATTTGATTATTAGCCATCTCACCAGTATCAGATATTGCATCACTTCTGCTACTTTAAATGAAGAAAAAAAAAAAAAAACAAAACCACCAAAAATTGAGATTATTTCACTCCACTATCAACATTTTTAAAAGTTTAACAGTAACAGACGTGGGGGGCAAATGTATTAAGTCCCATGAATTTCAAGGCAACATACACTGGCACAACATCCTAATCCTCATAGCTTTTCCTTTGGATCAAGTTATGTCTCAGTATTCACAGAATCACCAAGGTTGAAAGAAACCTTCAAGATCATCTGTCCAACTGTCAACCCAGCACCATCATAATCACCCCTAATCCATATCCCCAAGTGCCACATCCAGACACCTCCTGAACACCTCCAGAAACAGTGACTCCACTGTCACCCTGGGCAATTTATTCCAATGCCTAACCACTCTCTCAGTAAAAAAAAATTTCTACTATCCAATCTGAACTTCCCCCGGTGCAACTTAAGGCCATTCCACCTTGTTCTTTCACTTGAAGACATGGCAGAAAAGACTGACCCTCACCTCACTACAACCTCCTCTCAGGTAACTAGCAATGAGGTCTTCCCTGAGAAGATCTTCTTTTTCTCCAGGATAAACACCCCCAACTCTCTCAGCCACTCCTCACAGGACTTGTGCTCCAGACCCTTCACCAGCTCCACTTCCCTTCTCTGAACTCGCTCAAGGACTTCAGTGTCCTCCTTGGACTGAGGGGCCCAAAACTGAACACAGGATTCGAGGTGTGGCCTCACCAGTGCCGAGTACAGGACAATTCCTGCCCTGGTCCTGCTACCCCCATGAATTCTGATGCAGGCCAGGATGCCACTGGTCTTCTCAGCCACCTGGGCACAGTGCGGGATCATGGCTCAACCACAGTCAACCAACACCCCCAGGTCCTTTGTCACTGTGCAGCTTTTCAGCCACTCTTCCCCCAGCCTGTGGTGCTGCCTGGGATTGTTGTGACCAAAGTGCAGGACCTGGCGCTTCACCTTGTTGAACCTCATATCACTGGCCTCAGCCCACTGATCCAGCCTGTCCAGATCCCTCTACAGAGCCTTCCTGCCCTCCAGCAAATCAACACCTCCACACAGCTTGGTGTTATCTGCAAACTCACTGAGGGAGCACTCAATCCCCTCATCCAAATCATCAGTATACGTGTTAAACAGGAGTGGCCCCAAACCAAACCCTGAGGAATACCACTGGTGACCAGGTGCTAACTGGATGTAATTCCATTCACCACCTCTCTCTGGGCCTGGCCATCCAGACAGTTTTTTCACCCAGTGAAGAGCACACCTGTCCAAGCCTTAGCTTCTCCAGAAGAATACAGTGCGAGATGGTGTCAAATGCTTTTCTGAAGTCTAGATAGACAACATCCATAGTCTTTCCCTCATCTGCTAAGCAGGTCACTTTGTCATAGAAGAAGATCAGTTTGGTCAACCAGGACCTGACTTTTGTAAACCCATGCTAGCTGGGCCGGGTGCCCTAGTAGTCCTGCACATGCCACAGAATGGCACTTGGGATGATCTGCTCCATGACCTTCCCCGATACACTAAGGTCAGTCCAACAGGTCTGTAGTTCCCTGGATCATCGTTCTGATCCTTCTTGTAGATGGGCATTACATTTGTTAATTTCCAGTCAGGTGGGACCTCTCTGGATAATTTAATTACCATGGTGATGCTTGGTGGCATACTACACAACTTTACAGGAAAATGGCATATAATACAACAAACATTTAGTCAACAAGAACGGCAATGCAGGTGACAGCCAAGTAATTAAAAAAGCATTATGAACTATATGAATATAACACAGGTAGCACTTCCTAAGTTTTTTGACTAGGAAGGTGTAAATAGGCCTTTAACTGCCACGTATTCAAACAAATAATTTGCAACTTTCAACTACGGCAAGGTAAGTTTTCTTTTGCTGAGCACAAAATAAACTTTTTTCCTAAAGAAAGAGTGAAGCAGAAGAACATTTTAGAAAGTAAATTTGACCATATATGCACCTCCAGCTAAGCCAGAAGAAACTGCACAGACGTGCTAAGAACGTGAATATTTACAGTCACAAATATGGTAATGGTAAGTTTTTTTATACTTCAGTGATATTATAATCACAGGTATTCTACTGTGGCATACTGCATAAATAGTGATATCAGAATATCCAGACACTTTGGTGAAACATTGCTGCAGCTAATTCCAGTAACAGCTTCAACTTTCAATAGACTGATGGGTTGAAAACTAGAGTAGTTCAGACTGCTAAAAATAGAAAATCAATGGCAAAATAAAATAAATAAAAGACGGGATACATATAATAAAGCTCTGTGAAATGAGCACATAAAAAGTTCTTTAAAAATAACCAAAAATCCCCAACCCCTACCATGAGTGAGAATATATGAAAAAAAAGGTTAACTTTACTAGCTGAAAACTAATGGCAAGTGCATTTGATTTTACGGTGTGTAACATACTGGAGTTCCTTATATATTTCGAAAGAGAGCTGTTCAAAATAAATTCAATCAGAAAGCAAAAGCTTGAACAGTAATGTTTTGAAACAGGATACCCACTAAAACAAACTTAGGAAAGGGGAGGGGCAATACAAACACACAGGAACTTCTCAAGAGGTAAACATTATGAAATATGTTATAAAGAAGGCTGCTCAAATGCTGTCAAGGCAAGGAAAGCAAGCTACAAATATTAAATGCTTTTTAGGAGAGTCTCTAGAAGACATTTCAAAGCCATCATGCAGAAAGGTATTCTTCTGTCTGCTAAGAGTAAAGAAAAAGACCTGGAAAAACTCCTATTTTGAAGCACAAAAATACGGACAATAATTATTTCACAAAGAAGCAATGCCCTGGAAAAAAATACTTCCCATGGGGTGAGGGGCAGGGGAAGGATGCACGGTTACACACAGAACACCCTGATTACCTGTTCCCTGTTGCATCTTCGGAAATCTGTAAGTTTGGAATAATTGAAGAGACACCATATTCATCCTGATACTTCTTACACGTTTTATAATGCTGTCTCATCCATGAAAATCTAACCTGAAAATAAAATGCCAAATTACTGAAATCATACTAAACAATCCAGGGATAGAAGGAAGAGAGAATTCTGCCAACAGAAAGCAATGCATGCAGGAATTACACAGGCATCATATGCAGCAGAAACCAGAACCTGTGTCTCCCTTCTGAGCATGAACACTTTGTTGACCAACAGGACATCTCCGATTCCTCTCTCCTCTCTTCAGTGTCACTCTGTGAGACTGAAGAACACTGCCACTCAAACTGCTGGACACCTGAGAGCCCTCTCAGGGATGAAAGATGCAAGTAAACACCGTTTAACTGAAACAAAGTCACTGGAACTACACCTCCCAGATCCAGGATCAATAGCTGATGAGCTATAACAGAGTGGCCATGAGGATGGGATAAGCACCACTGCTCCTTCAGTCTTCTCTGGCCTGCTGTTACCTCATGCAGAGAAACATTTTCTTTTTGCATTAGGTGTGTTCCTTTTCTCATTGAGAGGGGAGGGAAAAAAAAAAAAAGGTGAATGATCACCAACTTAAGGCTGCCTATTCACCTTTAATTCAAATTAAGAGAACGAGTTGCTTAGATTTGTCAGAAGACAGCTGTGTTGGACATACCCTAAATCTGAAATTCAGGCCCAACAGCACTGTCAAGAAGGTGTTCGCAGGTCTAGAGGCTGAACAAGATCACATCTCACATGCCTGTGCCTAAATTCCATTATTGTTTGGTTCTTCCTTCCAGTTTACCAATTGCTATCAGTTTGTTTCTCCCCACTTTTCATCCTAATGAATCATGTGGAACAAAGCAAGCAGCTGAGGATTCTATTAGTGCTGATCTTCACACTGTCAGAAGTCCCAAGTGGAATGAAACCATCATAAAGACTACCTGGATTTTATGCACTTTGTTATAAACAAAAAGTGTGGCTGAAATCCTGCATCTGTTTATATCAAAAGAGGCATTACTCTTCGTTTCAGTGAGGCTCAAGATTTCACTCAGTGTTCCAAAAATAATGACCCCTTTAGAAAGGAAATGAAGGCAATGTAAAAAGATTGATGGGCAAGGAGGAAATTACATGTGATTGATCATGCGGGCACTGCAAGTAATCAACTCACATTTTTTTGGTTTTAAATTAAATTTTATGGCAACTTGAAGCAGTTTCATTTCCATACTGAAAGTTTCTGAGGTTTTCCATATATCTGCAATTTTCATGTTCAGCTCCTTAACTTTCCTTTTGCCAGTTTTATAGTTATATCCAGTTTTTTCCATCTTTTTGGGGAAAAGCTGGCACTCCACTTAAAATGCCTTTATTGACAATTCAAAATGCTCTTTCAGTCTACACCTGTTAGGTACAGCTAGCAGGCACTGCATGCCCAGTATATGCACAAGCCATACAAAGCTAACTGCTATAGGCTCTTCAGCTCCAAGATGAGAATGACACACAGTAAAGATGTGTCTGGACAAAAACACGAGAAATTTATTCAACTTTTTTTTAAAGTTTTACTCTACCTGCTTCTCACAGCATCTACAGCCCCCAGAAGCTTTCTTCATACTGTTTTCAACATCTAGAGCCCTTTTGGGATACGTTCTTTCTTTTTTAGTCACGCTCCCCCGGCAGAGAGGACAGTGTGTTCCACTTTCTCTTATAGCTGTCAAGAAGCACTTCCTGCAAAACCTAAATCGAAAAGTTACCACAAACACAGGTTAGCAAAACATACAGAGTTAGATACTTTGTCCTTGAGAGAGCTGGATGATTTTTAGGCAAAAAGGAAAAAAAAAAAAAAAAAGAGATATCAGAATAACAGTTTACCGAATACAAAGTTTCATATTTAAAAGAAATATGAAATAATGGTGCTTGCGATGAAGTATATGGAAATCAGGGGAGCTTGGCAATGCACTCTAGGTAAAACTCTTATTATTTATTGACTAGTATTACCGAGCTGCACACCAGATTGATCACTAATGAGATATTAAATGGTGCAGCAAGCACGTGATTCCGGACAATCTTATCAGAGTAACTCCTTATTGTCCTTAATAGAGTCAAAACCACTGCAAAGCTTCATTCAGCACGCGTTTCCAGAGACCTCATTTCACCAGCTTTTGCAGCTCTCTTTCCTTACGCACCAGCTGCCAAAGCTATCTTGCTTTTCTACAAAGTAGCACGTTGTAATTAAGCGTCCCTCTGGAAAAAAAAATGCTGAATAGATGAACTGAAAAGAGAGAACAACTCACACTACCGTCCTTGTTCGAAAAGGAACGGGGAAAACCATGAAGTTAAAAACCGCGAGTTAGGTCAGACAACACAGCAAAACTCCCCCACCGCCGACCAGACACCCGGGGGTGGGGAGGGCTTCTACCAAATGACTGGTCCTCGTCGGCTACAAAAGAGAGAGGCGAGGGGAGGCCGGGGCAGCAACGGGCTCGCATCCTCAGCAGCTCCAGGCCGAGGGTCCGTGCACCAGGGGCAGGGGGAGCAGAGGAGCACAAGGCGGAGAGCCGGAGGAGGCGAGGAAAAGGCTTGGGAAGGGGCGGGGGGTCGGGATACCCACACGTGCTGGCAGTTGGCGGTCCTCACGGGCGTTTTGAACACCTCCTGGCACACCGGGCAGTAAAAATCATCCTCGCTGAAGCACGCCGGGGCCGCCGCGGCCCCCTCGGCCATGGCAACACGTAAGGGCCTCTCCGTCAGGATCGGGGACGACGAACAAGCCCCGCCCTGGCGGGCTGAGGAGAGCCCAGCCCCGCTCCGCTCCCGGGGGGCGCCGCCGGGGGTCCGGGAGCGGATCACTGGGGACACCGGCGCCGGGTGGGATCCGGGGCGGGCTGCGGCGGGGCAGCGGAACGAGCCCGGCCTGCGCTGCGCCAGCCGCCCCTCGCGGCTCCTCCCGCCCGGCCCGCGGCGGCCCCCGCCCCGCGCTCTACCTGGCGCTGCCCGGGGAGGAGGGACCCGGCAGCTCCGGCCGCGCTCCCGGCGGCACCCGGGGGGGCAGGGGCGGGGCCGGGGTTTCCATGGCGATCGCCTCCCGGCCCGGCGAGCCTGCTACGACACGGCCCCCGCTCCGCCCTGTCCGTGAGGCTTCCCCGCTCCGCCCACCGCGCTGCGTCCGCCCCGCCGCCCGCCCGCCCGCGGCCCTGCGGGGGAGGAACAGCGCTCAGAAACCTGCACGGTGGCAACAGCGCTCGTGCTCCGGGTTATTTCTAGAGCGAACAGTGCGGTCCCCCTGTACTCGGCACCAGTCAGGCCGCACCTCCAATCCTGCGTTCAGTTCTGGGGCCCTCAGTCCAGGAAGGACACTGGGGTGCTGGAGAGAGGCCAGAGAAGGGCAGCAGAGCTGGGGAAGGGTCTGGAGCACAAGTCGTATGAGGAGCGGCTGAGGGAGCTGGGGGTGTTTATCCTGGAGAAAAGGAGGCTCAGGGGAGACCTTATCTGAAAGGAGGGTGCGGCCAGGTGGGGATCGGCCTCTTCTCCCAGGTAACAAGTGACAGGACAAGAGGAATTAAACCTCAAACTGTGCCAGAGGAGGTTTAGGTCGGACATCAGAAGGAATTTCTTAAGGGTGATTAAACATTGGACTAGGCTTCCCAGGGAGGTAGTGGCATCAGCATTCCTGGGGGCATTTAAGGAAAGATGGGAGATGGCACTTCGTTCCATGGTCTAGCTGACATGGTGGTTGGTCATAGGTTGGAATTTGATGATCTCAGAGGTCTTCTCCAACCTAACTGATGCTGGAGTTCTGGGACTGGCACTAGTGGTGATTTTATGGAGTAGTTTTAGTGGTATTACTGAGAGTTGGGGCAGGTTTTCAGCCTCCTGAATGATTCTGACCAAAAAAAAAAATCTTAATTCAGTGGTATGAGTGTGCACTTTTCTTCCAGAATAAGGACTTTCAAGAATATCAGTCTAGTGGTATAGTGATGTCAACAGATTTCTCCAGGTAGAGAAGACTTTGGACTTGTTAAGCAAATCTAGCACTGACCTCATCTGAACATAACTCTTGGCATATAAACAAAAACCAAAATAATGAAAATGCTTTAAAAAGAAACAGATTTGTAGAGAGTCTATCAATTATATTAATCTGTGAAGGTTGTAATCGTGATAAATCTAAGATTCAGACTAGGCCTGGTCTTTTTTGCTCAGAGATTATACAATGGTTTGGGTTGGAAGGGACCTTAAAGATCAGCTAGTTCCATCCACCCTGCCCTGGGCAGGGACACTTTTCACTAGTTGAGGTTGCTCAGAACTCCATCCAAACCTGGCCTTGAATACTTCCAGGAATGGAGCATCTGCAACTTCTCTGGGCAACCTGTTCCAGTGCCAGGACTGAGAGAAAATGGATCCTTCATCTTGGTTTCCCCTGTCTCCTTGACTGTAGCTGTCTGTACCATAGCTAGATGTTCAGAGGAGATCACTAGGAGGGGAGATTCCCCCTCACTCTCTAGCCTGGGGTTAGACTTTTAGGAAAGAGAGAGTGCAAAACATTAAGAGCTATGGTTCACATATGCTTTCAGACTCCAGCATTTCAAAACCAAATGAAAACCTAAATGCTTGAGACATCCATCAGAGCTGCTTCTTGTTGCTGCTAGTGATCAGCAGCAAGAGGCAATGCCCACAACACCATCTGGCCTCATGGTTTGGAGGGGAGAGGGAACCGCAGGGAGTGAAGCTGAAGCTAAGCTCTCCAGGTGAAGGTAAGAGATGAACCATCCTGTGATTCTGTGAAGGATGCTGGCTGTGTTCTTGTTCAGTATCTGTCACAATTACTGTTACCTATTAATGTTAGTATCTTCCTAAGCAAAGGCAGAGACAGGAGAATAAAAGCCAATGACTGCCCTAAATACCTTCTTTTTAGACCGCATGGAGACAAAATTTTCATGCCTAAGTACCAAGCTTTCTGAAACTCTAAAGAGAAGCACTTGCATAGCCTTGGGCCCAAAGTGAATTAAGTTGCCTGGGCTGGGATATTTGCTGCCCATGGTTCAGGTTGGGAGAAAATCCAGTGGAAAAGGCAGAACTCCCTGGGCAGGGATCTCCCAGGGGAAGACAGGCCTAGGATTTGAGGTGGTGTGATAAGATGTCCTCTGGTAAGATGTGGCTGTACTAGCTCAGGAGGTTACTGTTGTCCTGCTCTCATCACTGGTGCTAAGGAGTTATCTGAACTGTTCAGAGGCTGGCAAAACCCCCAGCTATTTAAAGTGATTGATTATCTTCCATGAAATGAAGCAGGAAGCCAGACCAGTCAATCTGAGTAGGCATGATGGGTGATTAGCAGCAGCTGGTGGCAGTAACCTCATCAGCACTGCAGGGACAGCCAGAAGAAGACACAGAACTACACCTTAAGTGGTAAATAGCCTGCAGAGGGCTTCTTGTATGTGTTTGTGTCAATGAGGATGATACCACAGCTGTAGATCAGCTTCAGGTGCGCCCTAGCCAGGCCGTGACAGTACATGAAAAGGAAGAATTACAGAAGCCTCAGTTCAGATGCTACACAACTACCATTGGGGTACAGGCAGCACGGCCTTCAGCCTCAGCACATGGGAAGCTGGCAGAGATGGGCTTCCAAGTCTTTTTACTCTTCTTGTATGACTTCAGCAAAGCATGCCCTTACACCTCAGTTTCTCAATCTTTAAAAAGGGAGCAGGTTTTAATCACCAAATAAGGCTGTTAGGAAGTTTAATTACTGCAGGTAAAGAAGGTTATGTCTTTTGAAGGCAGGTGTTAAACAAAAGCAAAGATTTATTACTAAAGCAACATAGATCCATTTGAACTTTGTTCAGGAGACTGCAGTATTTATTGATTAGCAGCTTTGGCAGGGGGAGAAATTGTGCTGGTGACTTCAGGGAAGTAAACTACAGGAAGGTGTCTGTGAAGGCATTCATGCTCTTGTTAACGTTATTGTAAATCTTGATCCTTTAATAAAGCTGTGACCTTGGAGCTGACAACTGGTGCACCACGGAGCAATATAGAGCATGGCACCAGCCCTGTAAATCTTAGGTGGTTTTTGCCATTCACATAAACAACATGTAAAGAGAAATCAGGCACCTGAAGTTTATGAAACACATTTGTTTGAAGGAGAGCATTTTAAATCAGACTTTTTAGATGGAATGAAACCAATGGCCCTTCCAAATTTTATTCCTTGTGATAAAATGTGTTTGTGAAATGAAATCTCAACAGTGAAAACTTTTAGAACTGCTCATAAACTTCTACTGTTCACAGGGGTAAACTGCCACTCAAAAGGCACATTTTAAATCACCTTTGCACAACTATTGTGCAACTTTGTACAAATACTTTTTGCATTACTATTATTCTGGTTGCTTTCTTGACAATGCTGGTGCAAGAACAGCACACCTACTTGCCAATATGAAAAATGCAGAGATTTGTTCTGTGGGAGCAGTCAAAGATGGATGTGAGCAGAAGGGGAAAGAGGCAAAGCTGTGTAACTGCAGAGGGGTCAGAAGGTGCCGTCTGCGAGGGGAAGGACATCTTTTTTGCTCTTTCCAGGTGTATCTCTGCAAACACTGGCAGCCACAAACAAAACTAAGGACAACAGTCCTGCAGCTTATTTCATACATGTAAGCAGTTTTGTAGATGTCCAGGAAGCCATAAATCAAATAGCTTTTTTTATGCTACTTTGCTCTGGCAGACTAGATGGTTTTTTACTTACTCAAATATTCCCACCATACCATGCCCTTTGGAGCAACACTGTCCATCTTTCTGACTGAGGAGTTTTCTTTCCTGAGGGCAGTTCTCAAAGAAAAGGAAGACAACTTGCCAGGAGTGTGACACATTGAACCTTTCTCTTCCCAAGAAGGAGACACCTTCTGATTCCAAAATCTTAAGTCTAGAGGGCAGTTTCCTGGTTAACATGTTACTATGTGAGTACAGCCACTTTAATCATTTTATATTCTTCAATGCATGAACATGAATTTTAATTTCTTACAGATCAAATGCATCTTTGAAAGATAGTGTTATACCGTACGTGTAAAAAAATGGACATGCTTTTTTAAACGTACACAGTAAGAATAGAGGTTAGTTAAAAGATTCCATTCTCTTGAACAGGGTTCGATTTTTCTTATTGTAAATAGAATATTCACTTCGTGCTGTCCTTTCAAAACAGCTTTCATTTAACCAACCTTGCTTATTTTAAGTCTCCTCTTGCACTGTAAATGGAAACTTATGTGCAGCCCTTGGCAGTAGGTAGTACACCGAATACTGTTTTGAGGGGGGATTTGTTCCAATTTGTTTGGTCCTGTTGCATCGGAAATGCTGTTGTTTGTCATCCACCTCCAGCATGGCAATGTCATCATCAATATGCACAAGAATGGCCTGCTCCTGGAATGGAGCTGCAAACAAATAGGAGAGGCTTCTGTAAAAGCCAGTATATCTGTATACTGTATACATTAAAGCATTAACACATATAAAGGTGCAAACTGTATATGCTCTGCATGAATGTTTCCTTTAATTTACTCAGGGTTCTGTCTCTTACATGATCATGGTTAAAGTGGTGAAAACTAACCTGCAGTGTAAAAGGGAACAGTGTTTCCCCCATCTGCAGGGAATGGGAGCGCTGAGTGATTTGTCTACAGGTCCTTGAGTCTGTAACCTCTCTAAAACACCTCTTCTGTGAGATGTGCGAGTCAGTCTAAAAAGCCATGGCAAATAAGGATCAGAGAAGTAAATTACATTTGTTGAGATCCAAGTTTACACCCTGTTGACCTCAAACCTACAAACGGAGTCACAGTTAGACCTTGCAGCCTCCATGGACCTTCAGAATGAAGCCGTTTATGTGGCATTATCAAAACTTAGAAAAAAAAAAATTAACACTCCTGCTATGACAAATTCCTTTATAAGACCACATAAGCAGTTTTCAAATTATAACTTCAAAACCCAGACATGAATACAGTGGAAATGCTACACAAATCTGAATTAGGGCAATAGAAATAGCACATGCTGGATTTAAAATTGGGCAAGTCACTGAACCTAATAACGCTCTTTGACTTGGCTGTAAGTAACTGTTTGTTGTATTCATCATAAGACTTACTAGACATTTTCAGTGGTCCAACCAGCACTCACAATGATAGGAGTGCTAAAATTTTAAATATTGTGCGCATACATGCTTGTCTGTGAGAGATGGGGAGGGGGAACAAATATAGGTACTTTTGTCCTCTGTCAAAAACAATTAAACAATTAATATATTTTCTCTTTGTCTATTAATTCCTATCAGCAATGGTTGCTAGAATTAATCAGTTTAATGTGCAAATTCAGTAAAATAATATGCTTATGTACATTACTGGTGCTGTCCCTTCTGATCTGTGGTGCATGAGACATGGCCCATTAGCTCACCCTCATCGACTTTGCACTGGTAGTAAGGAAAAGAGGATCTGAGAATAAGAGGTAGTATGTTTTTAGTGGATGCTGAGTAATTGATACATTTTTGATACTACAAACCATAAAAGACGTATTGAGATTTCCTTGGCCAGACATCATAAGGATCTTTTTTTGCCCTGCCAGACTGCAGCATGGGTGTGTAATAGGCACTTGATTTATGCTATTCTGGCAAGAGGTCAGCTTTGCTAATGGATACTGCACAGAACTGTGCCAGCATGTCAGGGTATCGATCCAGAAAAGCACTCAACTTATGTTATGGTTATCCATGACCTTAGAGAAGAACAGATGAAAATACTGAACACTACCACTATAGGCATTTTCTAAAAGCATCATTTAATTGCTGTGATATTCTTGAAGCAGGTGTGACCAAACTACCAATTCTCAGGAGTGCTCACTGAGTATCGACACCTCTTAGCAGAGGATTCCTGCTCATTTTTCAGTGCAGAAAATGGTATTGTTGCATGGTGGAGAAAATTTTTCAGGTCAGTGCAATTTTCAAATGAGAGTGGACAAATGTTCAAGTTTTTCTGAGCATCAGAACAGTAACTGAAAAGGAGATAGGCCTGTCTTCAGCAGCCTGAATAATGTCTCACTTAGGAATTTACACAGCAAAGAGTATAGGGACTTTAAATTCATAAATAAAAACATTTCAATAATGATATCAAAATTGCTTCTTATCATTAATGGACAAAACTGAAGGCCACTGAACTTCAAGACCTGAGTAATTTTAGAATGGCTACACACTTAATTGAATTCTCTAACAGGTCCTGCTCTGAAAGAAAATGAAAGGAACAGAGAATTTCAACTTTTGACAATCAACACACATATATTTTTAAAATATATATATTCTTCCTATATACTATAAATATATTAATAAGAAGAGCTGCCAATCTTCATAATTCAAAATTATTTCAGAAGAACAAATTCTTAGGAGAGGGTCAATTACATTTAGATTATGATCAGTCTTATTCAACATTTTCAAGGAGTTTTATTTGAAAGTAAACATAATTCTCCCCCAAGATAAACAGCAAAAACTTTTCAAAATATGGCTGCTTGTAGAAAACATGTGGAGCTAAATTCTATCAAAATACTAAATGCCAGTAAAATGTATTCTTTTGTAGTCATACACAAAAAATAGCGTCCATCTTCAGTACTATTTGAGTATTATAATTTTAAAATGTTAGTAAAGGATTCATGTTGAATTACATGAAACAGAAGCAAGTCCAATTAAAACAAAACAGAACAAAATGAACAAGGAATTCTTCTACCAAATTGAATTTACTATGTCGGGATAACAAATTTTAAAGTGCTTTTACAATGTCTTCAACACTGAGGTCTACCTTGTTACAGCATCTCCAACCTTCTGTATACGTCCATATTTTTCTAAGTATTTTTCATAAGTTCTTAAATGAGGTCTCATTTTACTCAGACATACCTAAGCAGTGAGAAGCAGCAGCTTGTTATGTTTTATACCATGACTGCTTAATGCTAAATCATCACTCAATATTTTCTAGTTCAAACCTTATTACAACATTGTGGCTATACCTAGGGAAGCCACATATACCTAGTCCTTCAACTATTGGCTCAGTTCCTCAAGCATTTTACTGCTGTCTCAGTATTGCACTAATCTGTTATATAATAATAACGTTCAACTTATAAAAGTAAAGTCCATTTGGGTGAAATAATTATTATATTGTGGTGAACTTATTTGTCCATTATATTGGCTCTTAATATTTTTTTAATTAAATCTGGAAGGCAAAAGGGAAAAAAAAAATGTTTGGGGAGGGAGACCCTCCCAGATCACATCTGGCTTGTTTTTCATGATGAAAATCTAGACCAACTGTGCTAAAACCAAAAAATATTCCAATGTGAGGGCCTGATTCTGACCTCAGTGAAGTCTTGAGCAAAACTTCCTTGTAGTTTCATTAAGGAAAAAATTTGGATTTGATATTGCTGCTGCTACTGGCTGTCTGATTTCCATGAACTCAGAACCTCCTTATAACAGTGAAGTACTGTACTTCTGATGAAGCACAGTCATCACTGTATTTTCTATGTCCTTTATCCAGTCAAAGGCAATGTAGGGGGTCAAGAAGATTCAGCTCCCATAGGTTTAGATCTGAGCTTAATATTTGCAACGGCACTGATAGAGTGTTGTAGAGCTCTTTTAGATATGAGCTTGATGAATTACAAAAATTTATTCTTCCATCATTATGCTGGTGGAATTTCTGTTTATACCTGTCATTAAAAAGGGATCTTAGTAGTGTTAGTTCTCATGCATGGATACATCTCTGGAATTATTTAGCAGTTAGTTTTCAAGGCTGCAAACACATGTTTTGCATTCTGTTCACTTTCAGTGTGTACTTTCTGTCTTGGCAATATCAGTGGCTGGAATTCCTTCAGAAGGAAGATAAGTGCAGCAGTAAGGACACATCCATGCCATACTCTTTAAACCTGCAGAAATACAGAAATGACAGAATCTATCCATAGAAAGAAACAAAACCAAATGCTTCAAAATAGGCTTTCAATAAGGCAGGGTATATGAAAAAGAATAAACATTTTGCACCACATGACATCCCTGGCGTAATATGCAGGATATTTTTTCTTAGAATATGTTGTTAAGATTGCACATATTGGTCCTGCAGCCCTGCTTGCATCAAGCAGAGCACTGAAAACAGACAAGCTGAGCCTCCTGGTAGCACCAAAACGCATGTGAGTGTGAGGATTCACTGAGAGCAGAAGTGAGGAACTCATCCCCCATGGGCCAGGCAAAGCCTGCAGTCAATTATTTCAAAGCCTGACATCACAGCAAAGATTATTTCATTTTTGTAGTGTTGCTGCTGGACAATGTCACAAATATGCACACGAACAGACTACTGAAAGTCTTCCTGAGCCCAGAAACAGAAGAATACTTCATGCTGCTCTTATAAGGGACAACCATTTGGGGATTGTCCTGTGCAGGGCCAGGAGCTGGACTTCACGAACCTTGTGGGTCCCTTCCAACTCAGGATATTCTGTGATTCTATAAACCATCCAGGTTGTTGAGACAAGGCAATTTCTCCAACAGGTGATGAAGTCAGGAGCTGGAAAATTACATTCAGAGGTTTTAGGCAGCCGTTGCAGGGGAAGTGTTAGGCTGTTGTGTGGCAAGTTGTTCCTTGATTTAGCCATCTGGGGTCTGGCTTGGGTATGGGCATACCTACCTCTGGGAGTATTTTAGCCACTTCTCTGGTTTTAGGAATAACCACAGATTGAATTAGTGGTCACTGCAGCTGCTTTTGAAAGCTTTTTGTCAGGTTTTGTCAAATTTGTAAGAATCAACGGATGAATTTGGTGAATTTTCTTGCAGAGATACAGAAAAAACATTGCTGCCCTTTAAAAACTCCATGCTGCCCATTGAAAACTCCTGGTGCTAATGGGAGAGGAAAGAGCCTTTCTTCTCATTTGCTTACTGCTTTCCTCGTGTCGAGATAGGGATCTGAAACTCAAAATGACAGCCTGGGGGGCTGCATGAAAGGACAAAAGAAAGGATGCACACTGACTGACTCACTGACAGCCCCTCTGGCTTTGGAAGAGCTAGAAGAAGCTGTTGTACCAGACTGCAACCTGCAGTGTATCACAGGCTTTTCCTCAGATACTTCTACTCAGTTGGCCATTTTAGAACAAATCCACCTGTTTTGCCCGTTGCTAAAATGCTAATCTTTGCACCAGAACTGCTAAGGCGGGAGTCCACATTGCCCCCACCAGCTCTGCTAAGTAGAAGGCAGCTCCGGCAGAGAGTGGGGTTGGATCCTGAGGCAAAACGTCAAACCACTGTAAAACAACCTGCCAAGCTTGCCAGAACACTCTGCAACAGCATTTCTAACATACTTAACAGTCTGTGATCGATCTATAGGAGGATTTCAGATACAATCTCTTCTTTGGAAGCCATCATCATCTATTGCTCCACGGAGCCCTATAAAATACAATCAAAGCCTTGGTCAGACAAAAGGTGGTATTTTGTAGTTATTTCACAGAGGTATAAATGATTGCACAAGGTGCAAAGAGAGTACAGCAGAGACCCAACATGCTCCCGGTCCAAGGATAAACTCTGAATTGTTACACGCTGTTTGCCCTCAGGCAGGTTTTAACTTAGATCATTCCTGTACTTTAGACAAGGTTGAAAAGGTTTCTTTGTTTCCCTGAGGAACAGATGAGTCTTCTATAAATAACCCTGTACAAGGTTCACAAATGCTGTCTGAGAGCTTTCCCCTTTTAATATAACAGAATATAAAATCAGATTACCTTTTGCCAGTTTGGTCACTCTCCCTCTAAAACTGTCAGTAGCAGGAAAAAGGATAAAGGATAGAAGGATTGGTGAAGAACGACTGCACTCATGCATTATACGCAAATTGTCTTTTGATGTTAGCCAGTGATTTCTTCACTTGACTATAAAAACATTTTGCAAAAAATTTCAGTTTCAACCACAAAAACTCCTCCACCCTTTACCCAATTTATCACTTTGTTTGCTCAGACCGAACCTAAACCCATAAAACAAATAAACAAACAAAACTTAACACAGTGCAGCTAGATTAAATAAAACCTAAGTACCTCAGGATATTGACTCTGAACACTGCTAAAGCCCTACAATTTTTTCCCTTCCTGTCTAGCCTCCAAACAATTGCCACGAGTCTCTAGCCAGGGGCTGCCTAACACTTCCCAAATCCAACAAAAGCTAATACATTAGTTCATCTAGGAGATACTGAGGCTGCTCTAAACAGTTGCATTTTTAGACATGCATGCATATATATGTGTGTCTCAGCTCAGGAGCACCTAATTTTCCATAGTCTGTGACCTGGCATAAAATAGCAAAAACAAGCCCAACCAGATGAATAGCGGAAAAGACGCAACTGCTTAGCCAGGTCACTGTTGGGATGGAACACTGCAAAGCTGACTAAGCTTCTGAGGCCAACGAATGATCCTGGAAACAAAGGAGCTCAGAAACATGCAAGGAAACCTTTCATTCTTTTTTCTCATTTTTCTTCCCCCCACCCCCCCCCCCCCCCCCCCCCCCAAATTATTCCTGAACACTGGCTTAAGTGACACTTCTGCCTGCCATTATCAGCAGGAGGAGGCCTGTGCCAAGTGCCAGGCTTGGAAAGGGAGTAACTGTGGAGCACAGATGTAACTGACAAGGCATTTAAAATATTGGTAGGCAGAGGTAGGTTATCTCAAAACTGATGATTCAGTCATCGATTACTTTTAAAACATATTTTCATTAGCACTGGATGATGCCTCTTCCTGGTCGTAAAATCAAGAGTCAAACACGGTTAGAAGGGAAAAAGGGATTTTACCTTGGTATTTATTTTAAGGATCCTTAGGTGCACCGTGTCCAGGTGGAATGCGCCGAAATGCACACCACAATGCACACCCCCAAAAGATCTGGTATAACATTATACGTCTTACTAATTAGCATATCTATCAAAAATTCCCCAATGAGAGGCTCCTTCCCTTGGATGGTTCTATCTTAGTTTACAGAATGTGTTCTGGAGAGACTTGGGGTCTGGGGCACACTAACTGGGGTCCCCTAACTACAAAGCTTCTAAAATGTTTCATCTCCTAGCTTGACAAACAAGTCCAAGAATGTAGGCAAAAAGCACGAAGAATACAGAAGTTGTAAAAAGGTATAAAAGGGGTATAAAAGAAAAGGCAAAAAATCATCATGGCATCAGGAGATGGCATTTTCTCAGCTGTGGGCAGCTGTGGCCCACATTCCTTGTGCCAGCATGATGGACCATCACCTACCGCTGTCAGAGGAAATAGGGAAAGACTTAATGGCTAAAAATTATGAACAATGACAATAGATATTTCAGAGAAATTTATTTTGCTCTATTTGTAAAGGTTATGAAGGATTCTAATTTTTATCTGTTTTCAGCCTGTTTTTTCTTTACCCAGATGATAACTGTGATGGGGATGTCTGTGGCAAATGACAAGACAGGGCAACAGAAGACATGAGACATGTCCTTGTGTTGACAAACAGGCACAAATATAGGTTAATTTTAGTGGAAGTTAAGGTGCCCAAGGAGTGTTGAGCCATGGAAACAAAGCTATGATTTTTCTTGTCATATTCTCTCACATCATGCATCCCTGTGCATGGAGCTTCTCTACCCACAGTGGAAATGAGTGCTGAAGCCAAGCGAAAATCATGGAAGGAGTTGAACATTTACAAACATCACACGGTGATCTTAATGCATCTGTCAAAGCAATCTACCAAAAGCAACTGTTGGGTTGGTTTTGCCTGTGATGAAGAAAAAGAAAAGCAGATTCTTCTAGGCGTCCTCAGGCATGTGAACACTCGAAGAACAAAGATAGTGTTCCTACTTATTTCTGCAAGTACTGGAAAATATATGATACATTCAGTAATGCACCTAAGTGATTTGGGATCTGTCTACGTTCTTCTCATTTGGCTAAAAGTTGCTCCATTAAATACAGTTGCAGTAGGTTTCAATATCTTTTGGGCAGTGTATTTTTTATCATGACAGAATATTATTCCTTATTATAGAGAAAATTTGAATATAGAATCATAAAAAACTAATATCTGGTTATTTATTAATATATTTTCCAGTATCCAATGTATTTTCTGCAGCTTGATATTTTTACAGAAGCAAAGTCAAGTATGACCCACTTTTGAGTAAGAAATAAAATGGGAAATGCAGTAGACTTGGCACCTCCAAGATGAAAGCATCAACACATTCAGTTATCTTTCAGTTTGCATCTGGCCTGCAGTAAAACTAGTAATCTCCTGTCAAAGTGATTTTCTTGGAAATTTCCATCACAGATTTGGTTTTGGAGAAGTTATCAGCATTTTCTGGGCCCAAATGCTGCCATGATTATTATCTCATATAAACAGCCTTTACAGTCACGTTATTAACTTGCTAAATCAAACATGTAATGACAGCAGAAGGACAGCAATATTCCCTGTGCTTGCTATTTACTCCTATGCTACCCCACTGATGAATAATAAAAGCAGATCTAAGAAGAATTGTATGTCATCTTAGGTAAAACCTGAAAAAATCAGGATAGCAGCATGCATTGTTATAGAAACTGCAGCAAAGTACGTTCCAGCACATGTGAAGTCTTGTCAGTCAGAATCAAATCAATGAATTTCCTCTGACAGCTACTGGTTTTCTTTAGTATCCAATAAATCATGAGGAAAATACTAATACCATGCCACTGGTTGAATTCTAATTTTGTCTATTAGTGCATTACATTTGGTGTCACTTGGTTAAGATTTAGATCTGAATTACACCCAAATTCAATTTCTTTGCATATGATTGCATTAATAATAAAATGTGATAAAAGGTCATTAGCCACTCTAAAATAATTAAGTGCAAAGATTATTAAAAAAATCAATCAGGGACTAAATCTGTAGAGTTTTTCTTCTGGTAAATCACACACGCATTTAAAATCTGACTTAATATAAGAATGAATAATATATGGAAAACATTAAATCTGGAAGGTTAAAAGTAAAGAGCTAAAAAAAAATACAAAAAACCCCATTAAAATGCCCAGCAAATAAGCCTTTGGGTGCCTGTCAGTAATACGTGAAAGTAGAAGTGGCATTGTTATTGTTGATGTGGAGAAAGGAAGTCTCATGAAGACAGTGGTAAAACTGCGTTAGGGATTTCAGGGTTTACTGATGATGTTTTTCCAGTACTCAATAGATGGCACACATGGAAACCTGATTGTGCTGGGAATGGCTGGAATGATCACACAGCTGGAAGACTGTGGCAGCCTGAAGACACAATGCTCACAACCAATTACACCAAATGAGGTCACACAGAGAACAGGCTCAGCCAAGCTCTGTTACATGTGCACGTGTTTATGGCTGAGTAGGCATTTACAGAAATGTTTGCATTTACTGAGATACACACATACAAAATAAATTGTCTACATATGCCTGATTTTAAGTTTCCTAGAAAAAAATAGCTAAGAAGTAAGAAAAACTGAGACTATATTAGAAGGAGAAAATTAACAATATTAATGAAAATTAGGGTGTGTATCGGAAGACTTCATTACATGGTGTTAAGCAATATTTTACATATTAAAATGAACAATTTTATTTAAAACTTTTTCTGGAAAAGGAAAGAAAGACAATAGTTAGAAATAGATAGCAAACATAAATATGTCAATAAAAATTATCACACAAATCCAAAGAAAATTCAAGCCTAGTAAAATGAGGGACAACAGAAGGAAATCTAAAATAAAAACAACAGAAGGAAATCTAAAATAAAAACAAAAGAAGGTAAAACTGCAGGTAAGATTTGGTGCTAGATTGATAGGAGAGTGCTAATGTTAGCTACAGTATTTGGTAAGGAGCAAAAGGATGTATTTACATCTGATCAGGGTACTGAATAATTTGCCAGGCCAAAATGGAAATGTAAGTTTTAAACTGCATTAATAAAAACTCTAAAAATAAATACATATTCTAAATGGAAGGAAGAGAGGACTTTCATGCAATAACCCCAGATGAACTGGCTGAAGAGTTTTCTGTCTTGCTGTTAATCATTGTTAATAATTCTGAGCATGCAATGGAAAGTCCTCCAATGCTGGACTCAAACAACATGGTTGACCCCATCAGTTATAAAATGTAAAAGATGAAGTACCATCAATAGAAGTATATTGATGCTCACTAATTTGGTTTTAGAAACAGGACTTGGCAAGCTGAATTCAGGTTGTACTCTGATGAGCTTCAATTATAAGTGGGTTTTGTAACTGCTGATGTAATACACTTCTGTAGGGTATTTAACTTAGTCTTTCATGGCCTTCAAACTAAGATAAATGAACATTATATAATATAAATAAGATACTCGGGAAATAATGAATGCTGTATGACAGATCTTACAAAGTAGCATCAGAAACATACATACCTGACCTTACTGTAGGTAATAGTTTAATGAACATTCTGGAAACAAATATACAACCACCAAGCGACTGCATTTGCAGATGCTGAAAGCAGAGATGAAGGGATAAATCACAATGGCAACGGACATTGCACAGCACAATCTGGATTCCAGGATAAATTGGACCCATTCAGAGAAAGCGGATCCTAAAATGTCAAGTGCAATCTCATATATGCAGGGGAAAAAAATGCGTGCTGTACTTCTGGAAGATTACCTAGTGGCTGAACACAACCTGGCAGCAGGGCGGAGAAGCAGCATGCACTTCCCGGGTAGCACTGCTATCAACGAAGGCAAATGACTTCTGATGGGAATAACAACAGGAAAAGCTGAAAAATAGGAAATTTGTTGCATTAGATTCACTGCTCTTAAATGCAGAGCAAGTGAAAGAAATTCTGCTACTGCAACTTGAGTGAATTTTTTTTTTTTATTCAAGGCATAGCATATATCAGATAACCTGTGCCCACAGATAATCTGCACAAGGACAAGGGGTTACTCGAAGGGGATGAGAAACAAGGCAATGGTTCCCAAGCAGAGGATCTGGGATACATTCTTCTGGTGTAACCTGAGCGTGCATATAATGAACACTGCTGTTGAACCACAGGGCATTTTCCCACCCACGCAGAAGCTGTGGTTTTACAGTTGAGGATACATGTTGAAGCACAACAAGGGCTGTTTGTTGATCGACCTAAAAAGAGCACACCAAGTTGCCTTTCCTCTGTGTTCCCTTGTCCTAGTTGAAAATGCTAAGCTTGTAGAGGATTTCCTTGTATGAGTTTCCTGTCATTTATGCAAGTCAGAAAGAGGCAAGGATTTCCTACTCCCAAAAAAGAGACATTACAGCATGCACGTATGTCAGGCAGCAGTGCTGTTGCCTTGAAACATGAATTTTAATTTCAGTGAGCTTATTTGCATCATGACCCTTCATCTATTTAACTGATTTTAATGACACTATTATATGAGAAAGTAATCTCTGACAATTATATTGTTTGGTGTAACTTTCTAAAACCTTAATGTCTTAACCTTTGTTAGAGTGAGTCATAAAATTAAGTAATTGGGTAAGGTCAATTGAAGTAGACACATGGTGCCTGGTGAAAGCATGCGTTGACATGAAGCTGGTTTTACAAAATCATGGTGTAATTTCTAACTTCTGCTTGTACCTTGAGACAAGAAACTATAGTTCCCCTAGGGAAAACCCTTGAAAGAAAATATGGCTGAAAAGATAAGCCACGTAAATACCGGTACCTTCAAAGACTAGGATTTTAAGAGAAGGTTTAAAATCCTTTTGTTAATTTATAAAATTACTTCTTTCATGTCCAAGTGGCAGTACAGTGCCCAAAATTTACTTTTTGGTATCAACATATAGGAAAACTTTTTGAATCTTCCTTTGGTATTTTGATTCCCCCATTCCTCAAATTTGCCTGCAGCTCTGATCCTATCTGTAGCTGTGGTTTCCATAAAGATTCATTGACCATCCCACTGCAGTCCCAAGAACCTTCCCTCCTGCCTGTCCTTCACCTACCCCCAGAGTATTGCTCTGTCATCCTCCTCTAACTGAGATTTGAGTCCAATGCTTTTTCCTTGCAGTATTGTCCTTCCAAGTCCAGCTCTGTTCATCTGTGTGTATTCTTCCCCCACCCATGTTTCTTTGCAAGTCAGCAACCCATGTCTGCTGGCTTAGCTTTCTAGATTTGTCTATTGTTTGGTCATGTAATATTGCCTGACCAGTAGCACTCACTGCTTTCCTGTTCAATCTGAAGTAGAAGTTATTTGCAATTAATAAATTATTTTTCTCCATGTGAGAATGCATGTTTGTGTGAATGTTCAATTTTTTTTCTGTATCTACTCTGCAATTTTCTCTAAAGAAACTTCTCCTGGGAAGGAACCAGCAGGCCTGAGTTGTTGCCTAGCTGAGGGATCCAGACAGTTTGATTGATCCACCAGGCTGGGCTTTTGGAAAGTGAACCAGAGTGAAAAGAGGCCCTGGGGAATCATGAATAGGAGGGGAAGGGGAAGCAAGCTATCACAAAAACTTTAAATTGCCTTACAAGGGCATAGCCACAGGGATCACACTCAGATTGGTGGCATTACACCTCTTTGCCAGTCTCAGCTCAGGAGCATATGATGACTTTGATGAAGTACAGTAGGTATAGATCTAACAGTTAATTTCTGTTTCTCAAGAAATGACCTAATTAATTTTTTTCCCCTTAAACTGGAACAGGAATTGAAATTTTGAAATCTCCTACCAGCTGGCATTTTGGGGGTAGAAAAAGTCAGCTGGAATGTGAAATATCTTTCTGAATTAAATGGAATTACTAAATGCAAGAATTTAAGCAGGCTTTTTAAAAGTGGTTTGGACTTTACCTTGCCATGTCTGGTACAGGACACAAGACATAGAAGAAAAAGAGATTATGTCCTCTGATCAGGGCTTTCTAATTTGGAAGTCAGTATTGTCATGCTGAATCTATCACACTCCTTTCCTTCCTCCATTTCCTTTCTTCCCCAAACAGCAAAAATATAATTATCCATTCAGTGCTAGTTCTTAGCAGGCAGGATGGTTCTCTCATGTGTTTGCACTGTGGTATCTGGAAGCTGCTGGAGTGGAGCGCTCTGATTCTTTATTCTCTTTCACCCCCATCTCCTCCCAAGCTGAGGTCTATATCTCTACAAAAAATACAGGAGCAATCATGTCCTGCACACTAAATCCAGTGACTCCTGGTATAATTCAGATCAGAATTAATTCCTTTGTGCTTCAAATTATAATGCAGCAATTGAGATGTTGAATAATATCATAAACTAAAATACAAATGATGGCTCCTAAGATAAACAGAAATGCCCAGTAGTTATTTTTAATGCTGATTTTATTCAGCGAGCACTATGATTGAAAGATATGTTAAAATGAGTAAAACTTATAGATTTTACATGCTGTTTGGCCAGTTTCATATTTCCCTAAACTTTCCAGGCACAGAGAATAAAAGGAATATGTAACTTTAACCTTTCCCAAGAGAATTTTTGATAATGCCATTAGTAAAAAAAGAATAAATCTCTTGAGTAGCATTTCTCATTTGCTTTTCTGCTCCTCTTCAATGACTTTTATTTTTTTTTGCCAAAAGTAGTAATTTACAGTGACAGAGAGTCTAAACCAGGCACTTTCTAGGAATACAGTGAATTCTATTAATTAGAACCCAAATAACAAAATATTTGTTTGGAAACACTACTTCTCACACCTTAAAGCACACAGTAAAGACAGTTTTAAAAATTTCTGTCTCTTCTGTGGTGTGATAGATTAATTGCATCTACTTCACCATTGCAACTAGTAAACTCTGGCAAGCTCAAAATGGCCTTTCTATGCCTACCTATTGTTTCTAATGCATTGAAATACATTTTGCAGTGAAAATCTGAACTGCTGATTCAAAGATGAAATTTCTTTAAATGACAAGGAAAAGTTTATTTAGACTTTTTTATTTGTTTGGTCTCTTAAATGTGGTAAAAGGAGTATGTTTGTGGAAAGACAGAGAGGTGATTCTAAATATAGGAAAGACAGGAAATCTCAAATTGATTTTATCCCCTGGAGTAATATCTGGTGAACAATGGAAAACTGATATGATCAACTCACAGCATTTTGTTATTATTATTATTGTATTACTTTGCACTATGTAGTACTTTATTTACATAACTAAAACCTCAGCAAAAATACTCTTTGTAAACCAGGAAAATACTGATTTCTGAGTGAGAATCTACTGTTCGGTTCATTTTCATCTTCTTCTGTCTCCAAGAGTAATTACTTAAAGGTGTTGAAAAGCAGAAGAGACAATTTGGTTGAATACAGAAATAATGTGCCACAACTCTGTTTAAGGAAGAAGATGAAAAAAATGTAGTATTAAGATGTTTTGGCAAATTCTTCTGCATAAAGCACATTGCCATTTGACTTAAAATATACATAATTGAATAGTAATTTAATTTAGGGACTTTTTGTGTTGATTCACCTCAGGTGAACAGATGTAGTACATTCATGACTACCTCATGAAAAGTTCTTAAATCACATATCCATTTGACAATGCATTTTCACATCCCTGGCTGTCATTTCTCTATTATTGCTCCAGTAATGGTTTTTTCCCTTTATCTTTACATTGCTTAAATTTAACATCACTCTGATAGCTAAGTTCAGTGAAAGCAGAGTGGAATATGAGGAACCAGATTTAATTAATCAGTTTTAATTAATACTTCCAATTATTTGTCTACATTTTTGTGTATGTATACTGTAACCAGTGCTTGCCTTCCATCCACTGAAATGTACCTGCTTGCTTTGGATCCCAACCAAATCAAAGCTGCACACTATACACACATACTAAGTCGTAAATACTGCAGTATACACCTTGTTATAGGGAGATATTACGTGTAGGGCTTTGGCACGTGCAAAGATGAAACTGTTTTGGGAAATCAGTACAAATGTTGTCGACAAATGAAGAACCAGTCTGTTAGTCCTTTGTTAGTGTAGTGACTCAGTTTCAGCAAGTGGGGGGCAACAACCCCAGGAATTTCCCTGACAAAGGGACTCCCAGAATCAGGAAGATTATCTGACTACAGTTTTAAAAAAAATTAGCAGCAAGGATGACTGATTTAAGGTAGAAACCTCTGAGATAATTAGGAAAAAGGAAGTATGAGAGTGTGTGAGAGAGTGAGCATGAGAGCTTCACTTTTTCTTACAAGGAGAGTGAGAATATCTGTATGTGTCCGAAGTTTTGTGGTGAATGGAACCAAGGGCTTTGTTGCTGAGTTTTGATCCACTTGTTTTACTTAATTTCTTCTTTTTTTCCACTTGTCTCTCTCTTTTGTTACAGCCAGGCCCTATATTCATATGAAAAACTTACATTGAGTTTTCTTAGATTTACATCTCTTCATAAAAAGAGGCTGGTAATTTCAAAGCCTTGGGGCAATACCGGCAAAGAATAGAAGATTGCTGCTTGCTAATCCTGGGCTAAGTCACGGGAGTGGTAGACAGCTATGGGGAACAAACGAGAGGTTATAGAGACTTATTACCTTGGAGTTCCCAGCCAGAGCAGGATCATCAGGAGCTACCAGCTCTTCCTACCTCGCTCTACATACCAGGAGCTGTTCACTGGAAGAGCTGTCTTACCATTTCTGGAAGGAGAACTGCATGACAACCCATTCCCATCCCATGCCATCAAGGGCATTGGGATCCTGAGTTGTCAGGGAGACTGTACCATTGATTCAGAAGAGCTGGAGGTTGACCTCTGCTACCACCTTGAAGCATGGCTGGGCAAACCTTTCCCATTAATCCTTGCAGCTTCAGATCTGACCTTCTGCTTCAGCCAGCAGACTCTGTCCTGAGGATCGACTGGACCATGTTCCAGGCACTCTGGCCTTAGTACACACTTGAGGCCCCTGGAACAGTTCCTACTGCCTTGCTGTCTAAAATCTTCTTTCAGAATTGTTTTTTTCATTGTCTTTTGGGAAAACACGTGTTGATTCAGCACAGGATGAGTTCCTCTTTATTCTGTGCCACTGTTGTTTTTCCTTTGTTTTGCAAGCTGCAGAAGGGCATTTCAAGATCTTTTCCTGATCTGTGGAAGGCAGTGAAACTCAGAGGGCTACTGATGCATGGCAGACTGCAGGAACCACAGCCTCAGACACCACAGCCTCACTCTGGCAGCAATTCATCTTCCGTACCAGTGACTGCTGACACAGATGACCACATCGTTCAGGAGGCTTGTGAAGATCATAAGCAAATCGAAAAGCTGAGAAATCAGGGTCCCAGATTAACCTTGAGGAGTTACCACACAACAGCTAACTGGTTGTAAATCTACATTGGTACCTAACTTGAAATCACTTGTTTATTGCTATGGTTTGTTAAAAAAACCCTCAACCAACCAACTCCACCCCTCCAATAGATAGCTTCTTGTGTGATTTCAGCTAAATCTTAAAAATTTCATTTCAAGTTATGCTGCAGAGGATTACTGTGAAAGACATTAATTCTGTAACTCAGAAATCTGAACTGACCATAAACTGAAATGTACAGTTGAAGTTTGCAAGGAGCTGGGAGTCCATGTTGTAAGCTTTCAAAGATATAGTTTAGCCTGTAACCACCATAGGGAAACAACTACATTGCATATTTAAATGATTGCAAAAGAAAGCATTGGATTCAACCTGAGATTGCAGCTCTTGTAATTCTATATTCTTTTTCCTCTGTTTTAAACCTACACAGTAGTACAAATATTATTTTATTAACAGATGGAAAAAAAACCTTTCAAATAAACTTCCTCAGCAGTAGCTGACTTCAGCAGAAAGATCTAGTTTGGTTATCTGCATAAAGGAATCACAAAACTTACAAGTTCAGGAAGCTTCCAGCCGGAAGGAGTGAAAAAGCAGGACTGGCAGCAGCACAGAAACAGCAAAGGGTGGAGGCTAAGCAGTTTCAACTCCAAATTTTACAGTCATGTTCTGGTTATTCTTAAAATTGAAGCAGTGAACATATTTTTCTGTCTCAGTGATGTTTATGCTCTGATCTATTCATGACTCTTTCTTACTATTTGTTCCCTTTTTCTATTCCCTGATTAGGCCTCCCCTGTCCCTTTCCATCCTACATGCTCTGACTTCTGTTTAGATACTGTTTCCTTTGATCCACTGCTTTCTCTGTAATTACCAGTATTTTCAGTTAAATAATTCAGATGGTTAAAACATGGATTAATAGCGTTGTATTATCCCTTTGTACTTCTGTCCACTGTCTGTCCTATCTATTTGTACACGGTCAGAATTTGAAAGCAAAATTGGCACACATTGGCAGACTTAGGATGCTACAAGTTATTAGCAATGATATGTTATATTCCTTCCAATGAATCTTCTGCCTTGTAAATAAAGATATTTAAATCCTAATTGACTTCCCCATTTGTTAGTAAAAGATCTGGTATACAACACCCTGAGCTGCTGTGTTCATTGAAGATGGGGTTATTCATCCCTCCTCAGTACTCCAGGCAAGTCCAAGGTTGCATCAAAAGGTTCTCAGTCACCACCCCGGAGGTGTTCAAGAAATGACTGGACATGGCACTTGGTGCTATGGTTTAGTTGACAAGATGGTTTTCTGTCAAAGGTTGGACTTGATGATCTCAGAGGTCTTTCCCAACCTAAATGGTTCTGTGATTCTCTGGCCTTGTCTTGGGAGAGCAGTCCATGAGATGACAGAGCAACATTAAACTAGCATGACAAAACCAGTCCTTGGGACAGTGTCATACTGGGAGAGATAATCAGAATAGAGAAATTCTAAGCACAAAATTTTTATTACTGGGTAGAAAGTAAAGGCATACAACATGTTTTCATTCACAGAGAATGAATTCTGAGCACACAAATATAAGTTTAGAATTGCTACGATAAAAAAAACCTCCAACACAATGACAATTAAAAAAAATGACTTGTCATTTTGTAGTGGCTACTGAAAATTGATGATAGCCACATGAAATTTGAATCTTTGCCAGAAACCTGAATCAAAAATTGAATCTCTGCCAGAAGGCCAGAATCATCTCTGTTGATGGTCAGAATTTTCAATCTCAAGTCATGTGTGCACAGGATTGGGACTTCTGATCCACTTCAGTCTACTAGATATAGTAGACTACTGTATCTGTATATAGTCTACTTGTGTAGTGTTTAGAAGTAATGGATTAAAAGGAATGGGAGAGAAGCACCATTCTCCCAAAGCGTCCATGTGGAGGTCCTAGCTTAAAGTATCTGTGAAAACATGACTTTGGAATAGCTCTGGGGAATTTCCAAATGTGGATAAGCAATAAATATTTGTGGAAGTTTGCCTTCCCTTTCCTCTAATAATCTATCAAAACCAAAAAACTTTTTTCTGCAATATTTAATAACTTTTCGATAACATTCCCAGGACCCAGTTCTGAACAATGGCAACTTGTATGGCCTACTAGATTTTGTTTTCTTACTGTCTACATTAAAAACTATTTTTTCATTCTCAGAGGATGGGCTTTTTTTTTGTGATGTTTACAAGTCCTGTCCCAAGGACTGTCCCTGGCAGGGTGTTAAAAATCAGCCCTACTACCACACTCCTTTTTTGTAAAGAACATGTTCAAAATTACTTATTTCATCATGGATAATCACAGTTGTCTTGCTTCCACATCACTTCCTTACTCAGGTGACAAGTGCAAAAGGATTCTGGATGATAATCATGCTTTAACACGCAAATCTAAAAAAATCCATGGAGCTATTTCACCCCATTTGAATTTCATGCATACAACTGAGTAGTGACAGGTCTGCCAGAGAACACCCAAACAACTCCTTATTTTTTAACAGAATTACAGAATCACAGAAGGGATTGGAAGGGACCACAGTGGTTCATGTGGTCCAACCTCCCTGCTCAAGCAGGGTCATCCCAGAGCACATGGCACAGGATTGCATCCAGACAGTTCTTGAATATCTCCAGTGAGGGAGACTCCAAGCCTCTCTGGAAAAGCACACCAGATTCACCCACAAAGTAATGAAGTTCTTCCTCATGTTCAAGTGCAGTCTCCCATGCATCACTTAACCATTCTGGGGGGTTTTGTGTGGGTTTTTTGCGGTTTTATTTGGGTTTTTGGGGTATTTTTTTCTGCTTTTATTGTTTATTGTTGTTGTGTTGTTGTTCTTGTGGTGTTTTATTTCTTTCTTTCCTTTTTTTTTTTTTTAAATAAAACTGACAGAACTGCTTTCCTTTGGGGGAGGTTTTGGGGCCAAATGCCGGCCCTTGTCCCGCCACAAACCAGCTTCCTGGTGCCGGGGAGTCTGCCAGGGCAGCCACCACCACACTGTGCAAAAGGATTTTGTTTAATATCATGCTTTTAATGGGCAAATCTCAAAAAGCGAAGTTATTTTGCCCAGCTTGAATGTCTTGCATACAACTGAGCACTGACAGATCTGCCAGAGAACACCCCAGCAACTCTTTCTAACAGAATCTCAGAATTGTTAGGGTTGGAAGGGACCTTTGGAGATGATCCAGTCCAAGCGCCTTGCCAAGGCAGTGTCCCCTAGAGCAGGTAACACTGGAATGCGTCCCGGTGTGTGAATATCTCCAGAGAGGGAGACTCCATGGCCTCCCTGGGCACCTGTTCCAGGGCTCTGCCACCCTCAGAGCAAAGAAGCTTCTCCTTGTATCAAAGTGGAACCTGTGTTTCACTTTATGGCTAACCATTCTGGGGGTCTATGTGTGTAGTTTTATTCACGTGTGTGGGGTTTTGTTTTGCTTTGTTTTGGGGTTATTTTGGCATGCTTTATTCTCCCCCCCTTTTTTTTTTATCTCTCTCCACCCTTTTGTTGTTGTTGTTTTGTTCCCCCCCCCCCCCCCCGTTTTGTTTTGGGGTAATTTTGGCGATTTTTTGGGGGGATTTTGTTTCGTTTTGTTTTAAATTTTCTAGTTTTGATTTGTTTTGTGGTTCCTTTGGCGCGCTTTTTTGTTGTTTTGGGGCTCTTCTTTTTCTTTTTTCCTGTTTTGTGGTCATTTTGGCGCTTTTTGTTGCTGTTTTTGGTCTTTTTGTTTGGGTTTTTTTTTAAAGCAAAACCGCCAGCACTGTTTTTGCGGGGGTCAGCTTTGGCCGCCACACCAGCTTCCCGCCGCCAGGAATGCCCCGGAGCATCCCACGGGCCCGCCGCCCCCTCCCGGGCCGCACCAACTGCCCGCTGCGGGGGGGGGGAAGCACACAACGCTCCTCCCCCCCCGGCCGGCCACCGTCGCCTCCCCCTCCCCGGCACGGCGCCGCCCCTTTCGCCCAATCACATGAGCGGGCGCGAGGGCCGCCGGGAGCGGGCGCTCCCCGAGGTGCTCGGCTGAGGCGCAACATGGCGGCGCTTGGCGGGCGCTGAGCGGGGCCGGGGCGGGAGCCGAGCGGGACCGGGGCGGGAGCCGCGGGCAGACACCGGCCAAGGGAGGAGGGAGGGAGGGAATAATCCGGAGAATTGCGGACAAAGGTAGCGGGGCCGTCTCGGGCGGCCCCGAGCGGCGGCGGCAGCAACAGCAGCAATGGCCCAGTGCGTGCAGTCGGTGCAGGAGTTCATCCAGGACTCGTTCGTGCCCTTGGTGGCCGCGCTGTGCAGCGAGGAGGCGGAGCGGCTCACCCGCAGGAACAACCTCAGCTTCGCCGAGCTGGTCAGGCCCTTCTGCCGCCTCACTTCGGAAGGTCGGTGCCGGGAGCGGAGCGCGTTGTTTACACGGGGCGGGGGAGGCGGCGCCGCCGCTCCCTTCCGCCCGCGGCCTCCGGGGGCCGGGGGTCCCTGACGGCTGTGCCCGCCGGGGCTGCGCCGGCGGACGGGCCCGACGCCCCGCGGCGGCGGCCGCCCGGGTGGGTGTCATCTGGAGCCCTGACAGGCTTGGCGGAGACACGCGTTTGCCGGGGTTGTCGCAGGTGACAGCTGTTAAGTCAGCTTAGTTTCACTCGGTCTGCGGAACCTGGGAAGTTTGGCTTCTCCTGGAGACATCCCATGGCTGAAGAGGAAGAGGTCTGTAAATTCAGCTCTTCCAGACGGATTTTTGTCTTCCTTTAAAACCACTTTGCTGTTACCTCCCTAGTACTCGTGCCTGACTCTTGCTGCAGACTCTACTGGATTTCACACTTGCGGTACCCAGGCATTGAAAGTACGGCCAGTCTTTCAGAAACATTAATTGTAATTTCAGTTGCAGGGCTTTCCTTTCACTCGCATGTAGCTTTATCCGGTATACTTTTTTTGCTGATGTTTCTGTGAATAGGAATCGAGCTGCTTATGTGGCATCGGTAAAATGACCACGTGAAGCATCAGGAAAACTGGAGATTGACCACTTAAGAGAAACAATAGGATTTTTTAGCTATGGTGCTTTAACTTACTATCCGGAATTGAGGGTTTTTTTGTTTTTAATTTAAGTAAGCTATGCGTTTCAAGCTGCTGCACATTACACTAGTGTACAGGACAGCAGTTTGCAGAGAACTGCTTGTCAGAACAGTGATGCAATGACATTTGTCAGATTTAGTTTCTGACAGACATGTAGCTCAGACTTCAGCCTCTGCGTGTCATGTGCTGAGGAAAGAAAAAGAAGCTCGTACTGTCATTCTCGGCAGATTTTTGCATTTCTCTTTTGAAAAATGGCAACAGCTTAAAAGCTACTTTGTATTAAAAATCTGCCATAATTCTGTGGTGAATCTTAGTAACTTATCAACTGTAACTTGTTTATAAGTGTTTTTCATTTTGTATAGCAACACTCATGAGTGAGAATGCAGCAGAGATCAAAATAATGCAGATGCTCACATCCTTAGAGTTCTGAAGTTAATTATCTCTTTCTTTTAGTGAAAGGCTCTCAAAATGCATCTAGCAAACAAAACCAGGCAGACTATTCAAAGTGAAGCATTCACTTTGAAGGATACTTAATGCTTGCGTTACTTAGTTGCAACTGTTTTGGTCCAATTATTGTGACACTTAAGGAACTTGCGAACCTGAATTATCCTCAGTGTTCCCTAAGTGAAACTTCTACAGTGGGTTTTTCTTACTGCACTGCTCTGTGTGTATTCTGATCCAGCAGGCCACAGGCCTGACTCCAGTTCCTCACTTCAAGTGTGACTTCCTCTTCCTGCTCCGTGGAAGAAATGTTACTGCATGCTGTCTGTAAGTTCTTGTGTTGGAAGCAGCATGTGTGAGGGTAAGGACAAAGAGCAAGAAAGGCATGATTAAATGATCCAGTCGTGGTCCAGCAGAATGTGTGTGCATGACATACCTCCACAACTGTGTGTTGTACTGCTTATGGTTGTATTATGATTATTATTCTCATATTATGTATAATTGTGATATTATGGTGATAACTGTTCCGGGATTCTGTGAGGAGCAGCGGCCATAAGCTGAAATACAAGAAGTTCTGCTTCAACATGATGAAGAACTTCTTTCTATTGTGGGTGGCAGAGCTCTGGAACAGGCTGCCCAGGAAGGTTGTGGAGTTTCCCTCTCTGGAGACATTCCAAACCCACCTGGATGGTTCCTGTGTTACCTGCTTGGAGTGACCCTGCCTTGGCAGGGAGGGTTGGAGTAGATGATCTCCAGTGGTCCCTTCCAATCATAACAATTCTGTGATTTTCTAGTTCTGTTTTGGTGTCTTCATTTCTAAGCACAGTTTTTCTTACGGGAGTGTGAAATGCTGTTCATTTTAAATTAATCCATCTCTCTTTACTTAGTGGCTATTTCATTGGATTTGTAACATAAAATTGGATTGATTGGTATTTCTCTCTTTAGAAGCCTTACTTATGCAAAACTTTTAAGTACATGCATTGCTTCCTAAATTCTTCTATAACCTGAAAAGCTCAGTCATGGATCTGCTACTGTATTTTTAGAGTCCTGTTACAATACATATTTTTGTTGGCAATTAGGAATTACACGGCTTATGAACCAGCTGAAGGCTGCGTGTTCATCAGCCTTCTTGCTTAGAGAAGCAGTGCAGTTCTGAAGTTAGTCTTCTGATAAATGTTCAAAACAGTTCTGATAAACAGGAACTGAGCTCTCTACTGTGCACATATCAGTTGTCCTACATGTGTTAAGAGATGTGAAGGACCAGAACACTGTTTGATTCTTCAGGCAGTGTAAAACCACACACTGCTGAGGTTGCTCAATCCAAGGAGGCCAGATTCTATCTAATTTCAAGTAGAACCCCACAAAGATATGTAATGTAGATGTTGGGGGGACCACCCTCTGCACAAATCAGTATTTAATCTACTCATCACTTTGGCCTATCAGTGGCTTGCTAATGTTGCTGTAGCCAAAAATACCCTTGCAGTATAGCACACTACGATGGTAGAACCTCCTGAGCACAGATGCAGAGTGCTCTGTTCTGTAATTTTTAGCCTCTTGACTTCTGTAAGTAAATCACCTCCTGTTTGTGAAGGGGAAATATTTAAAAAAGTGAAAGGACAGCTTTACTATCCCCATAAATCTTGACTTTAGAGGAAAGCAAAACCAAAACCCTCTTCAAACTTTGAACTTCCTTTAATAAAGGAAATCAAAAGTATACGGAGGATTTTATACCTTCATATTTATTCTCAAAGTGGCTGTCTTGTGGCTGTTTGTTAGTAGCAATTGATGCCTAATATAACAAATATACATATGTATAGGTTGGTTTTCTTTAAAATAGGATCCTGTTTTTAAGAAACTTTAAAAACATTCTGTGAACTAATACTGTCTTTGTGGGGGGGAGAATTACAGCATACACGTCAATTAGCAACTGTCACTTTAAGCATTGGTTACTCTTAAACCAAAGTGTTTGACCTTAAAAAACAGAAAAAAAAAATAAGGAGGGAGACCTTCTGATAACTTTATCTGATTCTAAGCCTTAAATATGTGCAAGATGTAAGGAAATATAATGGGAACACTGTGCTTATTCGAGCTTAGTGTGATGTTAGGAATTCCTTGTTCATGTGTATCTTAGCATCTGATCATTTTCAATTTCTGATGAGAAAGCTTTTGTTCTAATATATGCTACTGCTGCCATTTTCGGCAAAGTGCTTTCTGAAATGATCTTACAAACACTTGTAGGAAATGTGTAACAGTAGGTATTTTTTATTGGGTATTAAGCACTTTTTGGGGTTCCAAGTATGTCTGTTTTTTCAGTCCTTCACAATAAACATATACCAGAGATGTCATCTGCGTTCTGTATGGAAATGTGGTTGCTCTTCATTATTAAGGCTGTTATATTTTAGGACAGACAGCAAGGATGAGCTGTAGTGTTACAGCTGCACTGGTGAAGGCAAACTCGTTTCGTAGCTGTTTGTTCCTGCCACTTCCTTTACATTTGGTAATTTCAGTAATTATATGGCAGTAGGGTCAATAATTTACCTATGTGATAAGATGAAAAAAAACCCCACCCAAAACAACTTTTCAGGTTTCTGATAGAAATGCTGAACTGAAATAAGTTTAGCCAGCACAATTGCCCTTCCCTGTGTTGATATAGCCTTATGATGTACAAGTTCAGTCTGAAACTTAGAGCTGAAAAAACCTGCACATTTTTAGGTTGTTTTTGGCAGGACGAGTTTTCTAACTTGCTTTACTGTTTTCCCATAAGCTTGAGCGCTGGGTGAATATGTGATTGAGGAAGGTAGAACTATGCCAGTCAAGATTTGAACCACATTAGAAATCTGTTTTAACATTTAAGATGGATTGTAAGCACATCTAGTGTGATCTGACTTTAGCTGTGTACTTGTTACTTCTGAAGAGCCTTGCAGAAAAGGTGTGGAGTGCTTTCCAGGCTGGAGCAAATTGAATACTCAGTTTCAGACCTTTACGGTCTGAATTCTGTGGTTAGTTGAAAGATGAGGAAAACAAGATTATTCCTTTGTGCTGCCTTTTATGTGCTGTACAGGAGTTTGTGAAAATAAAATGCAGAGGAGTCAAGGGCTGTACTGTGGGGCACGTGGTAGCATCAGGTGGCTTAGGCAGCCGTAAGTCAGTGTGTCCTGCCTGCATTCACAACCTGGCTTGCTTGGTGGTGGTTGTGGTTTGAAATAGGGTAAAATTACTTGAAAAAATCACAGCAGGACCAGAATTGTAATGAGTGTTGAAAATGTCGTGAGTAGTTTTTTAAAAACAGATGGCTTGAGGGAGCAATTTTCACAAAGATTCTACAAAGGAAGCTATAGTACTAAAAATCATAGAATGGTTTAAGTTTAAAGGGACCTTGAAGAACATCTGGTTCTAACTTCACCCTGCCATGGTCGGGGTCACCTTCCACTAGACCAGGTTGCTCACATCCCCGTCCAGCCAGGCCTTGAACTGTTCCAGTGTTGGGACATCCTCAGCTTTTTTGGGCAACCTGTTCCAATGCCTCACCATCCTCACAGTAAAGAACTTCTTCTTGATCTAAATCTGCCCTCTTTCAGTTTTAAACCCTTCCCCTTTGTCCTGTCACTACATGCCCTTGTACCTCTTCAGCTCTCTTGCAAGCACCCTTTAGGTACTGGAAGGCTGCTCTAAGGTCTCCCCAAGCCTTCTCTTCTCCAGGATGAGTAACCACAACTCTTTCAGCCTGTCTTTTAGGATACGTTCATTTTGGATGAATGAGTACTAGGTTATCCCTGTCAAGTTTCTTAAATGCTGTTTATTTGTGTGCTGGGGGTTTCTCGGAAATGGGTGATTCCTTGAAACATGATGTGTTGTGTGAAATCCATACATGGTTCCTATAGCTTTTCCACAAAAGTTGGTATGTTCCACAAGGAAGGGAGTGCATCAGTGTAGGACGTGCACGTACTGTGTTAGATGGAGTGGATATTCTTGCAAGCTCTTACGCTGTTGTTTAATGCCTAGATGAGCCTAATGTTGAGCATCAAGTAATTTTTAGTTATCACCCTCCCCCCCTCCATTTTTGGTAGTCAGGCATTACGGTCTGTGATCTAAAATTGATGATGGAGAAGTTTAGTGGAGCAATCTTTAAAGAAAAAACGTGTTGGAAAAAGACTAATTTATGACAACTGTTTTAACTGTCTGTTACACTCCTCAACAAATCCTCTTTTTTTTTCCTTTTTAGTTCACATGAGAGATCCTAATAATCAGCTTCACATCATTAAAAATTTGAAGATTGCTGTCAACAACATCATCACTCACCCACCTCAGCCCGGTGCCATTCGGAAACTTTTGCATGATGTTGTGTCTGTCAGTCAGCCTGCTGAAGGACTGGTAGCTAATGTGATCACAGCTGGAGATTATGATCTCAACATCAGTGGTATGTAATGATATTGTATTTTTCATAATGTAAACTGGAATTGGCTGTAAGGTTTCTAATCTTCATTTCAGCTTCATGGCATGTACTAAAATTATTCAGAGTTGATCAGTTTTGAATCATTGCTTTTACTGAAACTTTGGATTTATTGAATAGTTTTGGTTTTACATAATGCTGAAAGAGTAGTTGAGCTTCATTAATAATTTCAGTTTTCCTAATGTTGAAATTCTTCTGAACTTGTGTTAAATCATTATTTTAATGTAGCAATTACCAATGCTTTGGTTGTGTTATTTTTGTGTTACAAAACTGATATAGCGACTTGTTGCACTTGGCTGAATAAATATCAGAGCTTATTTATAGTGTTGGTACTAAGGTACAGCTTTATCAAGTTAGTTATTCTGGCTTCCTTTATTTTTTATGATAAAGTCATAAAACGTTTAAGGAAAAGATTATGAGGAAAGGTGTGTGACTCCTTTGATTTGTTGTCTTTTTTTTTTTCTTTCTTGTATGAAACTTGTCCTTCATATTTCACTGTCAAAATGACTAGAGTATTCTAAAAATGTTTTTTTCTCAGATCTCCAAGGGATGAGGCATTGTGAATACTGCTAAATGAGACCTCATCTTAGGAGCTGAGAAGATGAAACTCCTCCCAATTAAGACCCTAATCCATTAAAGCCTTTGAGCACATACTTAGTTCAAAGCATGTGTGCACTGCCCTATTTAAACATGCGTAATTTATTGTATTTAAAGTTCAGCCTGCAGTGAAGAGTTTGGCTCTGCTATAGCAAGAGACTGATAAAACTTCATGAGGATTACTAACTGATGTTGCTGTAGTAGATTTTTTTTTTATGTTGATGATGGAAAAATGGCATAATTCTTACATCTTTGACACCTAATTTACGAGGTACATCTTCAACTTGGTGTCAAGTGTTGGTAATAAAGGAAAAGACCTGAGCCTGGGAACCTCTTGTTTTTAAGATCTGTTGAAAACTCCACATCTTTTTCAATTTCTTTGCCCTTGTTTATACATCATATCGGTGAATTGCCATTTTGTTATGAAATTTTTTTCTGATGGAAAGTTTACTTCAGTTCTAGAAAATAAAAAAAAGCAAGCAGAATGGTTTCAGTGAAGAGGCTTTTCCGTAAGGTTTCTAATGACCTCAGTTTAGAAGTGAGGTATTGAAAGAAGGGAAGAAAAATAGTGGCTATACTAGGCCTTGCTTTGTAGTTACAGAAGCAAATATCTCTCCTTTTGTTTTCCATATTTGCTGCTGGAGCCTCGGATGTACAAATTACCATATGTAACTATCTTCTGTCTCTCGGTGATTAGGTTCTCATTTCCATTCAGACTGGCTATATGCTTATTTGACAGGAGGAGAGATGTATAAGCTGTTTAAGATCACACAGAAAGACAAATTCATGTCGTAACTTTGTTGTTCAATGGAACCCCGTTTCAGGGGTTTAGCACAAAACAGTGACGGTGTTCTTGATGAAGGAACTTGTGTCCCCTTACAGTGTAAGAGGATATGAGGAAGTACCAAGTGGGGTTCCGTTATGCTTAGACAACTATGAGTATTTACTGAGACATTTAGGGGTTTTTTTCCAACTTTCTTAGAGCATTTTATTCAAACCAATGGATGCATTCATTCCTGACAGCAGAACATAATCATTTGTTATGTAAATGTGAAATACTCTCATCAGTTCTTTAATTTGTTCTTTTTTGGGACTGAATTAGTTTTATAGGATAATGATATTAAATTATATTTCCTTAATCTTTAATGATGATCAAGTGCAATCTGTTTTGAAGAAAGACACCAACATTGTTTAAGAAGCTGAGGTGTGACTGTTTCTGGCTCTGGGATCATGATCCTGCTCTTTTTTTGAGAAGTTTTGGAACTGCTGTGTTGTATTGATTTAATTGTTTGTAATCCTTCTTTGTTACAAGTGTTGTTTAATATTCTTATAGTTCCGTGGTCTAGTGCTGAGAGATTTGTTTGGTTGCTGAATAGCTGCTTATGTTCAGCCATGCCTGCTTCTCCCATGTACTGGTGTATGTAGAAAGTGAAGAAAAATGATCCCACTAAAGAATTAAATTATTTGAGAGAAGAAAAAAATTTTTCAGCCAGATCAGTTCCCTGGCTGTGTTTATTCGGGGCTACGTGATATAAATGCTGGCATGTGGCATTGGAGGAATATGATTGAGATGAAGGAGAATGTTGGGGCAACACTTTCAGCAGCTAATGTATTCAGCTACTTTTAACTAGTACTGTAGGCTGGGAAATCTCACAAGTTACTGCCTTAGGTTTCGAGTATCTTTCAACTAGTAAAATAGAGATAACATCTAGATACAAGTTAAATCGTTGCTACTTGGTAGAATTTCCATTTTTGTTTGAGCCTAGCATTGGGGCTGAACTAGAAATTAATATTGATTTCCATTAAAGTACACTGTCAAATGTTAAGGAGCCTGAAATATTCCTGATTAAGGTTGGCTGGAGTCAAATCTCTTCAGTGCTCCTCATGGGCCTGCATGGTGTAGATTTTTTCTACTTCACACTACCAGAGTGTAAAAGCCAAGAGTGTGTTTGTGTCTGACCCTTTTTAGTATAATTATATCATGTTTTTTCTATCAGATCGCTCAGTTAAAGCTAGTGTTCCTTGGTACAGTAATTGGAAAGAGACACTGATGGAACTGAACACATCCACGTTTTATTCAGGTATTTTTTTGTGGTTGGTGCCGATTTGCCAAATTGCCCTTTACTCCTTTTCCATGTGCCCCATCCACCTTTCCTTACCATCTGCTACAACTGTTTAGCACTTTTCTGGACGTAGATGTGTGTTCCTTCATTTTTTCCCCCTAACTGAAAAATCGGTGGTGGTGGTGATTTTAATTTTTCTTTTAATCACATTTCTACTCTTGTTAATCAAAATCATTTGATCTTTCCATACAATCAATAAGGGTGGTGGTGGTAAATTACTTGATGCTGTAAAAACCCTGGATTGTTTGATCCCATGGAACTGTATACTGTCACTGTGCTGTATTTCAAATGTCCTTTCTGTTTCTCTAGAGAACTTCCTTCTCAGGGGATAGTAACACTTTTTAAGTTGGAACTGAAGTGCTGACTGTACTTAGAGCACAGTGTCTCTGCTATATTGACATTCTTTCTGGAGTATGACCCTTAAAAAAAAGAAAAAGATTTGTCATGCAATTTTATGTAGTTTATGAGACTTACTGCTACCAAACCATGTTGGTTATTGACCTCTCAAGGCTCTGTGTCGTCGTCTGTAAGAGCCAGGTTTTGATGTTTTTCAGTTTTACATATTTTAAATAGTTTATGCCTTTGGTTAATAATAGCTGTCCTTTCAGTAGGATCTGTTCAGATCCTACTAAATGTCTAAAGAGCACAAAACTTCATGAAGTAGACTTTCCATTTTTAAGCTGTTACGTACAAATATTACTTAAATTTTTTTTTTTCCTTAACAAGTTCTGAACACGTTAACAAGTTTGCCAAAACTTCAGTTCTGTTCCATCATACTGGAAATGTTTTACTGGAAAAATGCAAAACACAGATCTGGGTACCTAAATGACAGTGTTGGTATGCACTGCTGTAACATGTTATGAGATGTTACAGTTGTGAAATGGTTTTCAAATACTGCTTTTATTTTGAATATGGTGTGTGTTTATCAAGTATCTATGATAAGTGATTACAGCCCTGTAAATGCTCAAGTGAATCCTGTTAATGTTGTGGTTGTGTAGAGGGAATCTAGTTGCCTTTGAGGCCACTTCCAGGGTTCTTAATAGGCCTAATGAAAAAAAAGGGTGGGGGAACCAATCCACGAAACAAAGTAGTACTTCCCTGTTTGTAATTGTCAGATTTTAAAAAACACATGATTTTTTTCCTTTTGCTGTGATTCAGCTGTAAAACAGAAGTGAAAATTTGAAGACAGTGCTTGAAACTACAATGTGGTTGAAAATTCTGCCTTAGGTTGTTAAACAGTGTTTACTTTGAACTTGAGTTACTGCATGGCTTGTTATATTTGTGAAAAATGTGTGAGTCACTTTCTTATGGCTTGTTTTTAATAATAACAAGCTGTGTTTTCCTTAATTTAAATAGTTGGCATGTTTACATGCAGGACTCAGTAAAGCCAAGAGCTTTTTATATCCTAGATGAGTACTCAGAGAGCAGTTTCTAGAAAGGCTGTAATCAAAAGCTCAAAGTTTTGTCTCCTATTAGGCTTTTTTTTTTATGTGAGATGTGCAGACTGCTAGACTGAGTTTGTGTGACTATATCTGACTTCTGTGTGTCTGAAGCCTATTTAAGATGTCTTGACAATGTATGATTAAGCAAAACGCATTAAATGAATGCCCTAGAAGATAGCTCTAACATAAAATTCATAAAATTGAACCTGTTTCCTAAAGTTAGCTTAAGAAACCAAGGTGGTGGTTTGGCTTGGTTTTTTTGAGGGGGTGCATGAGAGCTTTACAAAGTATTAGAAATTTTTATGGGACTAAAGTCCCAATGTGGATTTTTTAGGGTCATATAAGGAAATTACCTTCAGGTTTTCTTACTATTTTTTTTTCTCTACTAGTTACTGTTCGCTAGTTTGCAGGTGAGTTGACTCTGGATTCCAGTTACTTCAGTGTGAAATCAGGTTATTGAAAGTGGATTGATTTTGCTCTGGAGTCCGTTTCCCACTCAAGGGAAAGGAGTTGGAGAATTAAGATGGCATAAAACAGGCTTAAAAGAAGAAATAGTAATTCACTGTTTGACCCATAGTTGGAGTGGAAAGAAATGGGCAATATTAGGTTCACATATTTTTTTTGATGTCCCAGACATCCTTTGTTTCCCTTGATTTGTTATGGTTAGGAAAATGAAATCCCTATTGTAAAAGGGTGTTGAACATGGCAGGTTAAAATTTTAAGGCATTAATGGCACAGCTTGGATCTGAGGTTTTACCTTCTTGGATCTTCGCCGGCTGAGCTGTTTATTTTAGCCAGCCATGGGAAAGCAACTGCTGTCAAGCCAAGTCAACACTTAGAGAAAACAGGCAGGATAGAGTTTTGGTAATCCTTAGCTCCTCTACATACTCAAAAATGAATTTTGTTTCTTGGTTAATTCCTACATCCCTAGCCTGGAAATTCAATGACTGTTAGAAGAATTTCTTTCTTTCTTTGCCAAGTGTGTGGGTGTTTAAAGGAGTGGTAAAGAGTAGTTGGTTTAACAAGGACTGAATACATGTGAGCCTACGAATGTGATGCTTAAGATGCTATTCAGTTTCACAGGATTTGATTCAAGTGTTACTGTTTCTCTTACTTGTGTAGTAAATACTAAAACACTTTCACCTTGGACTGTTTCCCCTTCTTTCCCTTGCCATGCAAACCTTGTCAGAGTTTGCAGGCTTCACTTTTAGGTGTAGTCATTCATACTTCCTTTTCATTAACGGGTAAACAAGTTTCACTTAATAGTCTAATTTTTCCTATTTTATTGTGTATTTCAGCTACTACTCCGTGGTTTGAGTCTTACAGAGAGTGCTTTCTTCAGTCCATGCCTGCATCAGATCATGAATTCTTAAACCACTATGTTGCATGTATCCTTTGAGTGTTACAGACAGCTCCAGGGAAGGCTGTTACAAAATGTAATGTAGGAGACACTGAAAATTTTGCAGTAACTCTTTCTCAATTATGATTGGAAGCCTGTATATTTTTTCACTGTCTGACTACACAGACTGATTTCATAAGGGCATCAGGGTTTTCTTTGTGGTTGTTTGGCCTGAGTTTTTTTGTGCTGTTGGTATTGGGGTTTTTCCCCCTTCTCCACACACTCCTTTGGTGTCAAAGTGAGCTCAAAGCCAATACCTGTAAACAAAACTCCATCATCCTAAGACACTTTCTGCTGTAGCTCTTTATGTATCTCTTGACTGTCCCTTATCTGCAACGGAGGAATGTATGTTTGGGATGCATCTGCTGCTTTTTAATGGCTTTTTGTAAGCAGATGGAGTGGTGGAGGTTGGGGAGAGGATGTTTTGGAAATTTGGTAAACTTCGAGCTGTGCTGGACAAAAAGAAGTCTGGAAAGACTGGAACAATGCCTGAATGCTTTCACTTTTTTTTTTTTTTAACCAAAGCTTAGGCCCAATTTGCTTGTCTACAGGGAAATTGAAAATAATCACTGTTTCATGATGTAGCTGGTGTTTAGCTTTACAGTAATTATGATGCTGCAGGTTTCATGACACTGTTCCTAGTTCTTTACTGAACCTTATAATTTCAGTATGATGGAAAAGTATGTTAATGGCCATACTTGTACAGAATTAACTTTGCAAAATACTGATTCTGACTTCTGAATTTACTAATGTTTAAAGTATAACTTTGCTTTCTGGCTTCTCTGAGTTAATGTCTTTTGATTTGGTGAGTAGATGTAGCAGAGCAGAATGTTCCTTATTAATGACTGTGTAGCTGCATTGAGGTAAAATCTGAACACTTCCGCTTTTTACTCAGGTGCTGTGACGTTCCTGTGTTTACGAACGCTGGTTATCACTGTTGTTCAGGTGATAAAGCCCCAAGTCTCCTTGGAAGTTGAAAGCTAAAATACAGTGGGGATGAATTTCAGCTACGTGTTTGCTATGTGAACGTCTCGTCTCTATCTGAAATCTTAAATGAGCTATCACATAGCAGCTTAAACTTGGATTCACTGTCAGAATTGGAGCAAACTCCTGTTGCATCTCATTTTGCAGATGTTAGTTAACTGATTGCTTTTTATTGAGACTAAGGCCGAATTCTGATTGCACATACTTTTGTGATAGCATGTTTTATGTGCTTAAGTATTGTACTCATCCATTCTATTTTATAGACTTCCTATTTTATTCTGTGAACAGTGGTTGTCCCTGTATTCTTTGGGTATATGTCCTTAGTAATGAATTCAGGTATGCTGGTAGTTTCTTCTAGTGAACCTGACCCTGTGGAGCAGTTTCTGAAGCTGTCGCAAGAACAACATCGGATTCAGCACAGTAGTGAATACTCGTATCCTAAATGGTTTATACCAAACACGCTCAAATATTATGTGTTACTGCATGATGTAAGCACAGGAGAAGAACAGAGGTGGGTCATTTGTCTTCAGTGAGCTTACAGATGAGCGAGCTCTTTGACCAAAATGTTTGCATTGATAAATTCTGTTGAGATTAGACATGCAACAGGATCCATTAGCCAGTATGCTATTATCAAGGCAGATATTTGAAAGTATTATTTTTAGATCATCTTCTTGTGTTCATGTAAAATGAAATGAATCAGTCCTGGCTTTTGAGGTAGATGCTTTCTTTGCTAGCTTGCTAAACTAATTGTCAAAGATTCTCAGTTTTACTCTTGCATAACAGATTGCTTTAAAAATAGGAGAATTTTCCTTTTAAGCACTATGAATAATAGTCTAAAATAGCTTGTTGCGCTACACACTTTAAAGTTAGTTTGATATCAAGACAGGATAAATGTTGTTGTACTGTTTCAGAGCTGACTCCATTTATGAAGAGATGAAACAGAGGTATGGAACTCAGGGTTGCTATTTGCTGAAAATAAATTCTCGAGTGTCTAACAGAGGAGCAGATGAACAGATACCAGATCCTTGGAGTCAGTACCTTCAGAAAAACACGATCCAGAACCAGGTATTACAGTATTCTAAAAACAGTTTTTAAGGTCCATATTTTTTGGTTGCATTAAGTTTTGCCTTAGTGTTACGTATGTGTTTCTACAGAATGAGCTAATAGGCAGTCAGGATACTTCTGACACAGCTATGACTTTTTGTGAGGGCATAAGATGAGTCCTCAGTAGGAACTGTCCTCTATGGTACTTAAGTTGACAGTAAGGAGCACTGAAATACTGGACTGTCTGAAATAGACTGTAGCACAGAAATAATACTTATGCCTTAAGAGCTGTAAGAGGTAACCTCAAAAGTGTCCTGTTCATAGTAACTTTCAACCTTCATTTTTGTCTTCTTCACTCTTAATTTTTTTTTTCCCTGGGTCTTCTGTACTTCACTAGATAGTGTGGGTGTGTTGCTTTGTTGGGAGTATGTGTGGTTTTTATGATAACTTTTTGTGTCTAGTCTGGTCTGTCATCTGCTAAGATTGCAAGTGATAGTGTGTTTTGAGTTTGCCATAAATGTCTGTATTTTTGGCTTTAGAACCAAAAATACTTTTTTTTGAGTTTGCTTTTGACTGACCTGCAGTTATAGCTCCTTATGATTAAAAGGTTTGTGGAATCGTATTTCTTTACAAAATGTAGCTGGTATTGGAAAGTCAAAACATTTCATATTCTATAAGCTAAGAGAACCAGTGAGTTATAGCCCACCATAAACTAAAAATACGTTTTTCTCTTTCTCTGGCCCACGTCAACTGTGCAATATAGATTTTTGTGTGTGTGTGAGCTTACTCAGGATCTGCTTTAGGGAATATATTTTTGCTGCTGTAGGCATTGCTGTGTAAGAGTTGGAGTTGCTTTGGTTGACAGGGGAGCTAGTTGAGCAAGTCAGAAAGTATTTGCTTCATTTGGTGAATATAACTTTCGTCTTTTAAATAAGACAGTTTCTTAAAGCCTCAGAAACTACTTTGAGAAGTTAATATATATGAACAAACATGCTGCTGTAGTAATTCAGTTAACTTACTGAAGTTGACAGCTACTGTTTACTGACTTTTGTATGTGGTTGAGTAGTCTTAAAGTTCTGACTTCTTTTCCCCCTTTTTCTGGCAGGATTGCTATGAAGATTATACTGTTGTTTCAAACAAGAATACTGATCACTTGATATCAGACGGCATAGACAGTGAAATTAAAGGTATCTTTGTAACTTTATGAAAACCTTGATGTTATAGCATTTACACAACCGGTTGTCTTGTGTCTTGGACAGTAATTAACTAGATGATTTGTTAGGGAACTCAGAGTAATAGTTTTCTGAATGCTCTAGGTGTCCTCAAAGTAAAATGCTGTGGTACTGACCCTACTGGATTGGTGGCATCTCCTTAATGAGATGGCTAATGATGTACTGGACTCATATTTTGTAAGATTGAACGTACTGTCTGCAAACTCTGGTAATTAGTAAAAATTACATATGATTAAATGGTCAATTTTCATAATAATGAAAGTTTTGGTTTGTATCCTCTGCTATAACTTGGAATCTGAGGTTTTGGAGCTTTTTTGGTCCTTGGTTTTAGTATTAAATCTGTAAACGTCAGGGAAGTGCTTAGTTTGTAGGCTGTTTGGAAGCGCTTGCCTTGGAATTCAGCTTGTGGATGGGAGAGGATAGTAAATGAAATTGAGTGGAAATTAATGCACCCTTAAAAAATAATTCAGATAACAGTGTAGGATTCAGATGAGAGGCATTATCAAATAGGGAAAAAGTGAGGTACCCTGCATTGTCTGGCCTGCCTCAGCCCGGATCCTTCATATCTCACCTGAAATGCATTTGGAGACCTAGCATGTGTAGGACAGCCTACAGTTGCCATCTTTCTAAGGCCTTGCAGACCAGATGTAGTCTGGGAGCTGCTAATTGAACTTTACAAACTCAGCTTTACTTTTCATGAGTAAAATCCGTTAAGGATTTGCTTTCACAATTCAGCTTTGCTTGGTGCCAGATAGGGCAAGCTGATTTTCTTATAAATAAGAGAACTGCTTAAGTCTTAGAATGAAGCAGTGTCTCAGTCTATTTCAGAGAGCTAAATGCAATAGTAGTCAGCAGCCCTTCTCACTGAATGAAGAGGAGTTCGGAGGAAATTGTTTTACATGTTGATTGCTTGGAAGGACATGGAAAATTATGTTTGTTTTGTTTAAGTTTTTTTTTAACCTTAAAACATAAGCAGGAAAAAAGATAATGGACCCAATGGATCCATTGTAGTAATTGCTGCATTTCCAACTTTCATGAATGCTTTATTTTGATTTTAATGTTTCTATAGTTTTCCTTCAGTGTTGATATTAGTCAGCATACTGGAAGATTTTTTTTGCACTGTAGTTGAGAACCAAAACCGTACATATTTAGCCATGTTGTAATTCTTGAGATTCCTTGAACTTTCTGCGAATTTCAGGAATGATGCAATACTCAGTGCTGTGCTGCTGCCTGCTCAGCATTGATCTATAGTGTAGAACAGTTGGTGAATTGCTTTGCTTTACAGAGTTCTGAGTAAGGAAAGCTTTGAAGTAGGTTAGTAAAAATGATCTTTAAAACCCAAAATGTTTAAGTGACTTTATACTTACTGGAGTTTTTGTTTCAATCTTTCAACAGATGGCTTGTCAAATAACTTTAAGACTCACCCCCTTCAACTGGATCATCCCAGTGGCTGTTTGGATAGCACTGATTACATGAAGGCTTCTACATCGCTGCAAGACTCGAAGAAGTCAAATTCTGGGACACCTCATGGTGCTTGTTTAACTCTCACAGATCATGATCGAATTAGGCAGTTCATACAGGAATTCACATTTCGGGGACTTTTGCCACACATAGAGAAAACAATTCGACAGCTCAATGATCAGGTCGGTTTACTCTTAAAAATACTTTGTGCTATAAGGAAAAACGGTTGGGGTATAAATCCAGTTATCCAAACATCTGTTTTGACAGTATTACTTCCTTCTGTTTCTAATGATTCAACGCTCTTGCTGAAAACTGTAAGTAGATTTAAGAGAAATAACTGAAGTTCTCATTATTGCTCAATTTGTCATCTAAAAAAATGAGTACTAATTTGTATCAACAGCTCCAGTGCAAGGTGGCTTCTTGGTGAAAGCCTGTCTGAACTGTTTCCAGGAAAATCTGTTCTTGACCCTAAAATCTTAATATTCTGTTCTCTTGGACGATTCTGGCATGGGGAACAAAATGGACTTTGTGTTTCAACATCAGAATACACAGCTAAATTTAAGAAATGCATTTAATCGATAATCATCTGCAAAAAAAGCTGCATCCTTCAGTTGCTACTTGACAGGGAAAAAAATGCAGGGACACCCTGAATCGTGTAACTCTGATCTTAGCAGTTTTTGCAGGGAATATGCTTCTCTCAAACTAGGATTTTTTGGAAGTGTGATTAATATCACATCCGTGTTAAGTCAAGTGCGTACATTAAAGTTATTTGCATCACAGTTCTTTTACAAGTGTTTCACTCTTATATGCCCTTAAACAACTGCAGAGATGGATTGACTTACATTAGTGCAATCAAATTACTGTATTTAGCATTAAGTCTTGGACTCAAATATCAGTCTATTATCTGACTTCTGATTTTATTTTGATTGGATTGTCTATTCAAGTTGTAGTTTTAAGTATGAGGGCTTTTCATACTAAGGATCATGTCCTGTAAGGAATGCTCACTCCTTGAATTTACTTCTGGGAGTTTGTATGTGCTGACCATATTTACATTTAGTAAGTTTTATGAAGAAACATTAAAAAGAAGTGGTTACATAAAGTGTAGCAAACAGGAATGTAGGATAAGCTCCTAGTTCTGGTAGGAAAATGGAGATGTTCCGCTTTTTAAAATTGCCTTTTAAGAGTGATATAGTTTGCCTTATAGAATGGGAGTGGTAGTTCCCTGCAGAAGTTTCCTTCTTAGTGGAAGTTATCTGAAAGAATAAAGTTGTGTAACTTTGCTTGGAGGTGTGGCTCATACCTTTGACACTTGAAATTGATGTTCATGGTGTGATAATGCTTTATGTGGATGGTGACAGAAGGTTCTTTCTTGTAGTATGCACTTAGTCTAGATTTTAAGTTGGACTGCTACCGCAAATTAGATATTCTAATTATTTAGAATTTAGTTTTCAAACAGATGTATCAAATGTTCAAGTTCTTAAGATGGATATTTCTCCAGTTTACAGAAAGAATATGAACCTCAACTGTCTGAGATGAAATAGATACGTGAATTGCAACTTCTATCTCAGTGTCAGAGATTAATTCTAAAGAAGTGTGATCTTAGTTATCTTACTCCTTTTATTTATTTCTGTTTTATGGAGGAAAAAACAATTTACAAAGCCATAATGAAGCTTGGCTTTTTATATTAGTTTAACTTAGATCTTTTGCAATGTAGTGCTCTAATTCAGTGTCTTTCTCCAGTTAATATCCAGGAAAGGCTTGAGCCGATCACTGTTTTCTGCTACTAAAAAATGGTTTAGTGGCAGCAAGGTTCCAGAGAAAAGTATAAATGAACTCAAGAACACTTCTGGTTTGCTGTAAGTAATCTCAGTCCTTATTTTTAGATCTAAACTGTAAATGTACCTTTTTTAGATGGGGAGGGAAAGCCTGTGTTTATTTGATGGTGGTGTTCTGTAGTGTGAACTAAACCAGAGTGTTGTGAATGACTTTAATTAGAAAAAGTCATGAAAAGTACTTTGCCTAAATATGCACAATAAAGGAGAAGCAGAACTTAAAGAAAAAGGGGATAAAATAAACTGTTTGCGGAGTCATCTGCCTGCTCTATTTTCAGTGAAGCTTTCTAAGTTAATAAGAGCACATGTTTTTAACAGTAATAGTAATAAAAAGAAGCTATGGTTTGCCACAAGGGATTCTTTTGAGATTTATACAAGTACAAGTTTGTACAAGTTTTTTCGCTTGTCATTGCAGCCAAACCCCATCTTTAGGTGTTTTTGCTTATGTAACTATGCAATTTACTCCAGTAGAGTGTTGAGTGTATTGCTTTTGCAATATGTTCAAGAGCTAAAGTAAGGGGAATTTCATACTTAGTGCACCTGCATCTTAGTATACACTAAAACCAGGTTCTAAGTGTTACCAAAATACTAATTCTGTATGCTTTTGGTAGTTTCCCTCTGTGAATTAGGATGTATAATCATGAAAATCACTCTCCAACTGTCTTTACCACAGAAGTCTAAATAATTTTTGGTCATTATCTAGTCAAGGGTAATGCCCTTGACATGCACCTGCAGCTTCAAATGTCTATGTTGTGTGTCTTTGGATTCATGATCAGAATGTTGCTAATTCCAGCTTTTTGTTTTGAACTCGTAAGTGTAATTTACTTCCTACAACATTTGAAATACAAGTGTTTGTGAAAATGTATTTGATTATTACTGAAGTGATTCATATATATATTGGATTAACTAAAAGTTGGATTGATGCTTGCAGAGGACAGGAACTTGCACAGTGTTTTGGCATAAAGCATAGTTTTTTAGTGGACTTACTTCTTTCAAAAAAATGGGGAGAAATAACTTACAGCCAAGTGAACAGTCAAAGTCTTTTTTTTTTCCCTTCTCATACAGCTGTGCTTAGCTCTAATGGTTAATCTGACTGAGCAGTTTCAGTGGTAGTTATAAACTCTATTCAGTATTTCTTGGCTAAGAGGAATGCTTGCTTTGAGTGTTACTGGAACAGTGAATCTTGTTAATCAGAAAGTAGGATGTGAAACCAAGCTACCAGTGGCAGAAAGGAAGCAGCTTCACTTTCCTTAGCTGTTTTTGGGCAAGGCTGAAGCAATGCAGGTTTTATTACTACTTTGTGAATAGATATTAAGTTGAGAGAGGATGACTTTGAATTTAAATATTTGTATTTATAGGTATCCACCAGAAGCGCCGGAGCTTCAAATCCGGAAAATGGCAGACTTGTGCTTTTTGGTGCAGCACTATGAACTTGCATATAGCTGTTACCATACAGCAAAGAAAGACTTCTTAAATGATCAGGCAATGCTTTATGCAGCTGGAGCACTGGTTGGTACTTCACATAACATGAACATTCTGTGAACTTTTTCTAATAATCTCTAATATTTGTCTGAAGGTAACAAAATGCAATCTCCCTCCTCCACCTCCAAGTTTGTAAGGATCTCCCCAAATTTGCTGCATATCTTTAAGAAACTGTAAAGTGTTGTAAAATCTGTTTTCTGCTGTTATATGAAGGCAATAAAGGTGTGACTAAAAACTGGAGAGTTAATTCTTAAAGTATGGAAAGGAGAAAACCTGGAATGCAACTTCCAGAAAAATGGATCTTTAAACTGATAACTCAAAGCCAGATATAAAATAGCTTTATAGTATCTCTTCTAGGCTTTGGCAGAATACTTATTTGCTAGAAAGTCAAGACACTGTCACTATAAATATTGTATTGTACCTATTTTGGGGGGACTTAAGACTTGAAGGCTATACTTTGAGTATATTACAACTGAATTCCACTCTAAACACATACTCATTCATTATTTCCTCCTAAGAATTTATTTATGACTAAAGTAATTTTCAACAAGATAAATGGGAGTACTGGAGGAAAATGAGTAATTTGATCAATTTTTAGAAGATACATTTTGTAAATTTTAGTCTGGTTAACTTGCTAAAATTTGAAACTCTGCTTCACAGAGCTGTGGAGGCATTATTGTACACCTTTGCATCTTGATTAAAACTTTTACATAAATGTGTGTTTTTACAGTTCAGACAGTTGCTTTGCACGTGGATAATCTGAATAATCAGAAAAATATTAAGAAATCTTAATTTCCAAATGAATAGAAGCAGTCTTAATTATGAATTTGTTGCAATATGCTAGTCTTAGTCTTTACTTTCTGCAGAAGAACTTTGCTACCATGTTTTCAATCCATGGAAAAAGTAGTAAAATTTCAGACTGCATGTTTACTAGAGCTTCCTTGGAAGCTGATAGTGTAATTTCATATAGTCAAAACTCAAAAACAGTCCTCATCTTAAAATACATGGTAGTGCTACTTTATCAGGAAGATTGCTCCTGCAGTAGGAAATTCTTCTGGATTTGTAAAACAGTACTGAATCAATGTTTCTGCACGATGTTGGGGGTACTGTCAACTGCAAAGACTTCTGTGTGTAACTCTCTGGCTGCTGTGTGGCTAATTATAAGCAGAGCCATAAATCGGCTGTTGTATTAAACCTTTTATCAGTTATAGTGTGTTGGATACTTTTATATGCCAGTAACTGATTAGATGAAGATCTTTAATCTAGTAGCTGTTGAAACATGTTCCTCAGCCTTTTGAGGCTTATGATTTGTTGAAAAAACTACAGTGACAGTACTGAATTTCTCTTGTAGGAAATGGCAGCAGTATCAGCTTTTCTTCAGCCTGGAGCTCCTAGGCCATATCCTGCTCATTATATGGAGACAGCAATTCAGACCTATCGAGATATCTGCAAGTATGTTATTTACTTTTGTACTGATCCAATGAAAGATCTGGTGGCTTAACTTTCTTGCCCTGCACAGTGATAGTGCCAGATGATCACAGAGTAATGGTAACTCTTTAAAGAGTAAGATAAGCTAACATATCAAGGATAGCATGAGAGGAGATCTGGGCTGTTCTTAACAGAATGCCTATTGGACTTGTGTACTGAATTCACATGGTGGATTTTTAGATAGTGGGGTGGCTGCAAGGAAGGTTTCTATGAGAAGACAGCAGGAGCTGCCTGTGGCAGAATCAGTTTTCACTCAGTTCCAAAATGGACATGGCTGCTGCCCAAGCTGGGTGTGTTGGTGCTGGTGTTACCTCTGAGACAATACACTTAAGAAATGGTAAAAATACCATTTACAGCAGCAGCTGTGAGAAAGGAGTGAGAAAATGAGAGAAACAGCTCTGCTGATACCAAGGTCAGGAGAAGGCAGTGCTTTGCTGCAGCCTGTGGTGAAGACCATGCTGAAGCAGATTTTCCCCTTGCAGCCCACAGAGATACATGGGAAAGCAGGGATCTACCCTGCAGCCTGTCCCAATGGCAGAGCAGGTGGACATACCCTGAAGGTGGCTGTATAGAGCCTATGCCACAGCAAGTTGCTGTCAGGAACTGTGACCTGTGAAGAAACCACACTGGTTCCTGAAGGACTCTACTCTACAAAAAGGATACATGTTGGAGTAGTTCTTGAAGAACTCTATCTGTGAGAGGGACCCCACACTGAAACAGGGGAGGAGGATGTGGAGGAAGAAGCAGCGTAGGAGAAATGTTATGAAGTGATCGCAACTCCTTTTCCCCATTTCCCTGCCCTGCTTGCAGGGAGGAGAAGGTAGAAGAGTTGGGAGTGAACTTGAGCCTGAGAAGGAGGATTTGTCAGGAGAAGGTGTTTTATTTCTGGTTTTTTTTATCACTGTGCTATTCAGTTATTGACTGCCAATAAATTAATTTAATCTTCCCTCAAACAAGTCTGTTTTGCCCATAACTAACTGGTGAGTGATCTCCCTGTCCCTTTCTCAGCACGTGAGGTTTTTAGTCTGATCTTCTTCCCCTGTGTTGCTGAGCAGGGGGTGTGATACAGCCGCTTGGTGGGCACCTGGTACCCGGGTACAACTTGCCAGTACAACCTGCTTCTAACTCTTGGACTTCTTGTTCATCAGATTATTTTAGTTGGTATTTTTATAAATACAGTACTGTTCTCAAAAATGCTGTCCAGCTTTGGCTTTTATGAAGCTCATATTATAGTGGGATAGGGCACTTAATGTGTCAATCTGTATGTGGTTGTTTTGTGGGGAGTGAACTTTCATGTATTTTGCTTTAAGAAGGATAAGCGGCAGAACCTCAGTCTGATGCTGTGTGTAGAAAATAAGTAAGATTTGAGTTGAAAAGTTTTCTGAGGTTTATTTTGATAAATATTTATTAATACATGTATGTTTTTACTTTAGGAACATGGTGCTGGCTGAACGCTGTGTGCTGCTTAGTGCTGAAATCTTAAAAAGTCAAAGCAAATATTCAGAGGCAGCTGCTCTTCTGATTCGTTTAACCAGTGAGGTAAAACTCAGTAGCTTTCTCCATTTCTGCCCTCTCCGTATTTGTTTTCTTACCCAAACACTTCTAGGTTACCTTCTGATTCTTCTCCTACAATATTTTCTAGCCAAAGGTAGCAAATGAGCAGGTATAGAGCAGGAAATGAAGAAAACTGTTTACACTGTAAGTGAAGGAACTAGTACGGTTATTATTTTTCTAGTCAAATGGTTTTCTTGACTTCCTTAACCACGCTAAATATGTTATCTTTGGCTTAACTAATTTTCTTTGACATCTGATTAGCTCTTGGATGGTGTAGCTTAAGAACTCATGTGTTAAAAGTATTAGCATGGCTTGCCAGAACCATAATGGATGCTATCCCATATATAATCAGAAGTTCTCTATAGTTTAAGCAACTAAGGCATTACTGTAGCTCAGCTCATATGAATCGTTAGAGCCTTACTGTGTAAGTGAAACCCTACACTTCTGTGATATTAATTGGTGGAAATTAAACATGGAATCAGCTTCTAACCCAGAAATTGTCTTGCTTGAAAAGGAGTGAAGAAAAGTGTAATACCAGTAATAGTATAGCATCTCCTTTGTAGCTTGGAGAGAAGTGTAACTGGTAGTTCCGACTTAGTTGCCAGCTGCACCAAATGTGGTGCTTCTGAGACTTTCCTGGGACAGATTAAGCGTGGAATAAATCTGTTTAGTTGTGTAATTTTCTTTCTCAAGTGTTTCTCTAGCTTCATTCTTGCCCTTTCAACTTAAGCTTGCTACCAGTGCTTATGAGAGCAGCCTAAGATATTTAAGCAAGGGATTTAAATACTATTAGCTCTGCACAATCGTTTTATAACTTGAAATTGCATGTAGTATGCCTGTGGTGCATTTTGGTAGTTGCAAGGAGAATCTTCATAGGATACTGCATTGGTGTCTGAGTGTATTTGTAGTCAAGATATATACTTGAACATCACTGATAGCATGGAGTCCAGTTGTGGTAAAATCAAGTAGATTCTGTTCTTATTGGTTAAAGTAATATAGCTGAGTCTTGGCAGGAGAAGAAAAGGGCGTAATAGAAAGAAATTGTACATTATTAAGAAATCAATAGGTTCAAAAGGCTCATGTGATAAAAGTTCACCAAGTTTCATTGCTCCCTCTATTTTTCTGTCATCCTGTTAGAGGTCTTGTTTTTTGGTTCTAGCCTTAATATCTGCAGGAGGAGGGAGGGGAAAGGTAGGAGAGTGCTTCAGAGGTGCTGGTGTTTGAAACCGTAGCTTGAGTAACTGAAAAAGCAGAAAATATTTCTTTTGTTATTCATACTGAAACATGTTCATATATTCTTCACTAGAAGAAATAAGAACATGATGGTATTGAACACTATTGAAAAATACTTTTAGTCTTATTTTTATATGCTCACATACGTATATAATGTTTGCATATAAAAGAATCTTTGGCTTCACAGAACTCTTACAACTTACTGTCCCTCTTACCATTAAAACAAGGCCACTGTTGCCTTTTATGTTTTTATTCAACTCAGGCTAATTCTTCTTTTTTCCTTTTAAACAGGATTCAGATCTTCGCAGTGCACTCCTGTTGGAGCAGGCAGCCCATTGTTTTATAAACATGAGAAGTCCCATGGTTAGAAAGTTTGCGTTTCATATGATATTGGCTGGCCACAGGTTTAGTAAAGCAGGCCAGGTAGGTATTATCTTTCCACATGGAAAATATGCCTGGTATTTGATACTTTGAAAAACATGTTAAGTGTGTCATTAGTCCGGAAGAAGATTCTTGGCTTCTAACACTTCTGTGTTAGTCAGCAGTATTCTGTTCTGTAATCTTCTGAAAATGACTTCTGCGTTGATAGCCTTAGCCTTTTACTTCTGTTTTTGAAGTAATGCTGAAGATTGCTGACTTGCAGCTAAAGTGATATGTGTTTTCATTTCTGAGTCTCATTTTATGCACAGTAACATACAAGGCTTTTTTGGGCAAAGGAATATTTTCACTCTTGAGGTAAGAGTGACTTGTGGGAGAGAATTATTTGTTAAACTCAGTTTATTAGAATAATAGCAAAATTTAGATACTTGTTTTTCCTGGTGCCTTAAATACATACTCTTTATTGGAGGTGCAGGTGCATGAACAGTTACTGCGCAACAAACCAAAGCATCTCTGTGGCTGTTAGACTTAAGCAACAGTTAAACCAATACAGATCAGATTGTTTTTACTCCCATTCACATGCCTTTCCAGGCAGCTCTAAGTGTGGTAGATAAACTTCGTTGGACAGAACTTCTGTGCTTTTTTTTTTGCATTAGTTGCAGGATGCATTCTGTAAAGATAGCTTGTGCTTGATTCCTGCTGAGCTTGTTATTGCAAGACAATAATACAGGAGAACCAAGGCATCAAAATTCTGTTTACAACAAAGCCCCGTGGTCTTGGCTGGGGATTTTCTCCCACCCTACCCAATCTCAGTCTCACTGTCCTGGTAAGGACTAAAAAAAGTATTTTTGCATTGTTGGCTTCTGTGATGTGAAGAATAGTAGGAGTACTTCTCCCCCTCCTTGGTTTTCTTCATTCAGTAGTTTTCTTGTCTGTTGTTATGACAGGATAGTACTGATAGGGAGCTATTGATCAATTTTTATTTATTTATTCTTTTATATCTTGTTCCTTTCTCTGGGAAAGTGAATGCATTTTGAAAAGTTTTGACTTTGTGTAACAGCTCTCTTTGTTGTTTGTGTCTGATATTTGTAGGGATTTTGGTTTCCAATAAATACTTTTACAGTGTTATAGGCAATGTAGCTTATTTTTTTTTCATATCCTTAGAGGTACCAAAATATAAAATGCTACTGAAGAGAAATCAGCCAGGCTGTTTAGCTGCAGACCATAATACCATATTTTAAAGTGTCACTAGTATGTGCCAGTGTTAAGGATTTACTGCTTGTACTCTGCTGTCATCACCGTACCAGTGTGAACATATATTAGGTTTTTCCCTCCCCCCCCCATTACTGCTGTAAGTAAGGGAATGCTGTTGCCATTTTTTAGAAGCTGAGACTTAGCTGTACAGTGAATGTCTATACAGGTGTTCAATACCTAGACTTGGGATTGAATGCCTGGGTCCTGATGTATGTACAGGAAAGGAACTGTGGAGCTGATTGGCATCGGACCATCCATCTCCCAGTGGCTGATCTGATTGGTAGTTTTTCTTGTATATACTGCAGGACTCTGTTTTGTTGGTTTGCTTGGCATGGATTTTTGTCCCAGCTATGTCTACTGATCAACAGTTGGCTGAAACTGTCACGCTGAAAGTTCAGTTTGAGTGGAATGAAACGTGTTAAATCCAGTTTATGTCCAGACATATCTTGGCAGCAGAGCTCTGTAGACTTTAGCAGTCAGTCCTAAAGGAACCTCACTGTTCTAAAAGTAGTCTTTTCTTTTTATTTGCTTTTTTAACTTACTGCCTGTTACTCTAGTCTTTAGAAAATGTGAACTTCATCTAGAGGCTGGGCTCTGTACTGTAGGAACAAACACTTCTGTGCTTAGGTTAGTATTGACCAGATTCTGTGAGGCACAGTTCTGAAACATTACACTTTGCATAGTGGTGGGAGATGGTAAAAACTACTTTTCTGACTTAGTGTTCAGTCTTCCTAAATTTATAATTACAGTCAGTGGATAATGGGATTATTTGAGAAATGAACCTTTCTCTTGCAGAAGAAACATGCCTTACGTTGCTACTGTCAAGCCATGCAGGTTTACAAAGGGAAAGGCTGGTCTCTCGCAGAAGACCACATTAACTTCACCATTGGTCGTCAGTCCTTTACGCTTCGTCAGCTGGACAATGCTGTGTCTGCCTTCAGGCATATTTTGATCAATGACAGTAAACAGCCTCCAGCTCAGCAAGGAGCTTTTTTAAGAGAATATCTCTATGTCTATAAGGTAAATTACTTGCTTGTCTCTGTTTCTTGAGTAATAAGTGATTTTATTACCACTAATTTTCTGTTAAATCATTAAATGATTTCCTGTTTTATCTGCCTTGTTCCAGGGTTGGTTTTTTTTTTTAATCTAGTTGATGTGTTCAATTTTTTACTTCAGACTTCAAAAGCCCACATATGCTGCATCTCATATGTGCAGTACTTTCACAGATGGATATTATGATGGGTTATTAGTACAGTAATGTAATAGATGTGTTTTTATTACAATAAAGTGAAGTCTTCTTTTTGGGGGTCATGGCTCAATTGTAGTTGTGATAAGTTTTATCATTTTTTAGAGGAAATGGATCTGTTCTGTTTTGATGAATTTATAATGATTTGGGGGGCTTTTGATAATACATCTTTAATAAAGACAAGGTAGCTCTGTCACCATCCATGTAGTGAATTTCATTCTTTAATAAGGATAAAATTTGATGAATCAAGTGACTCACTGAGTTGTGTTTAAGTTCATGAGTGATTCTGGATTGAAGTATACCATATGCATTATGGGGTGTTTAGTGCTGATATTGCCACACGATATGCAGCCATGTAGATACTGTCTTTTAAAGCTTATGAACAGAATTTCTGTGGTGTTTAAGTTATGGCAGACCTTACTCAAAGGCTGGTGTTTGAGTCCACGGCTCAGCTTGGTGAGAGTCTCATTTAATGGTGGTGGGATAGTGAATATAGTTTATCAAATTCTGAGTTAGAGAGTCAAGCTTTGCATCAAATAAGGCTTGTAATAGCAACGCAGCCACAGTAATGATTAGATTTCAGGGCTAAAATAATTATTCTCCTTTGCCCATAAAGATTTCGCTATCTTTAAACTCCTGTTGAAGAAAAAAAAATCTATGTCAAAGAGTTAATTGAAATTATTTATTCCATCTTAAAAGTACTCCCTGGTCAAACATTGAGTGTTTTTAACTTGGCTTCCTTATCATTCAGCCATTGGTAGGTAGTGTACATGACACTCTTGTTTTCTTTGCTCCAGAATGCAACTCAGCTGTCACCTGATGGTCCCTTACCACAGCTTCCTTTGCCATATATTAACAGCTCAGCAACTCGTGTTTTCTTTGGGCATGATCGACGACCAGCAGAAGGTTAGAAAATGATATGTAAACAGTTTCAAGTCCCTTTTTTAAGGAACCAAAATACATGCAAGAGTTGGTGTCATTTAAAAAAACTGTCGTTATGTAAAACTAAAATGACTGGGTAACTTAAAAATATTTTAAAAGAAAAGCTTGAGCTTAGTATCTACTTGCTGGATGTTTTCAGACTTCCTGTGTAAATATGAAATCTGTGTATGTGGTTGTGCTCACTGCCACTGTTTTTCATACCTGGAAAGTGTCAATGCAAGTTTGTAATGAACTTCATGAAAGGGGTTATTATTGCTGGAGCAAATACTGGACACTAGTGGCAATGCTAGAAATTAGCTTTATAGTTAACTTCCTCTTGGATGAAATATTTGAAATACTCTGATTCCTAAATGTAAAGAAGGCTGAGTGGAAATTCTTATATAAACCAAGGCTATACTGTGGGGTTGTAGTCTGTTATAAAATAAAAATGATCTGTAGCCTGAGTATACCATGTAGCATGCTAAAATCTTGGAATGCCATGCTATCCAAATTGAACTATGCTCAAATTATTCTCAGTGTTGTCTTCCATGTGTGTATTTCAAAATGTCTTGCAATTCACTCTTCTAAATCAATTGTAGCATAAGAATGCTAGTGACCTAGAACTTAAAGTATCTTAAGAATAGTTACCAAACTGCCAGTGCGGCCCTCTGGTGCAGCTGTTGCACGTTGCTGTTCTCGCTTTCTAAGACTGCCTTTCTCTCTCCAGGTGAAAAGCAGGCAGCCACGCATGTAAGCCTGGATCAGGAGTATGACTCGGAATCATCACAACAGTGGAAGGAACTCGAGGAGCAGGTTGTGTCTGTGGTAAATAAAGGAACAATACCTTCAAACTTTCAACCAACACAGTTCTGTTTAAATCGCTACTCAGATAACTCCAAATTTCCACTTGCTGTGATAGAAGGTAAAGTTAAAATTTTTACACTTCAGAAATAAACTGAGTTAGATAAATTTGTATAATATTTCCCCTTATTATAGATTTGAACTGACATTCTTGTCAAGTTGTTTGTACATAAATACTCTGAGATAGGTGAGCCTTCAGACTGTAATGGGGAAAGCCTGTTGTCATTATTTTTCTTGCACTTTTTTAATAGAACCAATAACTGTAGAAGTGTCCTTTCGAAACCCTCTGAAAGTTCCACTCCTTTTGACTGACCTTTCATTGCTGTGGAAGTTTCAACCTAAAGAGTTCAGTGCAAAGCATGACGGTGAAACAAAAGAGCGGGTAAGGAAAGCTTCATCCTTTTCCACCCCAAACAGCTGCAGGTATGGAAAGAAAAAGACAAGAAAAGAAGTAGCTACTGAAATTCTTTTCATTTTCAAAATTCCACAGTATGAAAACATTTAAGTATAAACATTAAACATGAAGGTTTAAGCGTAAACTAAGAAAAAAGACAAGAAAAAAAGTAGCTATGGAAATTCTTTTCATTTTAGCTAGATTTCCCTGGATCTGTAGGGTACAAAGCAGCCAAGTTAACAAACAAATTGTAATGTGTATCATAAAGCTGAATGCAAAACAAAATACTTCCAAGATTTCATTGTACGTGTACTACATCTATTTTGAGTCACACTAGACTTGACCTGCAAATATGAGTGTCAATAGGTAGATTATCAAATACTCTATTCTATTTGAGCTACTGTACATTTGAGTACATAGTGAAATGTGTGTTCTGAGAAATGGTGCTCGTATAACATAGGAACATCCTGGTATCTTGATTAGAAGAGAAATTAAAATTTATTGTATTAAAAATTAATGTTTTGAATACTTTAGATGAGCTATTGTACTACTGTTTAACTTAATGCTTCAATTAATGCTGCTGAAAGCTCTAATGGACTGTTCTCACATGTATGTTTTAAAGGTTTTAGTATGTTCTAATACTGAATATTACAGGAAATTCATAAATAATTTGTTTCCCTGGCCAAAACATTTGGAACACAGTGATCTCTAAAGGTGCTGCAAGTATTTACCAGAGTTATAAACATGGTTCCACATAGTTTAAGTCTCAAGGCTTACCCTACATTTTCCGTTCTGTCCTGATCTGAACTGCTACTTTAATGGTGTGATAAATACTTCTGTGAATATCAGTGAAACTGACTGGGAATGGTTCCACTTTATAGTCCTAAGTCTTAAATTTCTCTAAAGTAAATGTTTACTGAGCTCTCAAGCTGCTTTTTTAATTCATAAATGCTTAGAAGCTGGGCATGCAGCACTTGCTTGTTCTAACTGTTCGGAAATTTGTATGATTTTTTTTCCCTTGAACGCTTTAGGAAGGGTATTGGAAATATTATTTATGGCACTTTTTCTGCTTAGGAGTAATAGTATCTAAAGAGCTGTTTGTTCTTTTCAGGGTACGTGTGATGAAGATATGGTAGGAACTGAAGCAATAGCAGAATTCTTAATTAATAGTGAGGAGACAAAAGTGGTAAGTACTATACTTTGTTTTAAAAATAGTTTTTTCAGTGTTGAACTTTAGTGTGCATTTCAAACCTGTTGTGATTTGAACTTAATGCTAAACTAACAGAATACATGACTGAATCAGAGGTTCCAGTACCTCATATATCTTATCACTGTGCTTAAATGTGACAGGACCAGAGGCAGTGGGCACAAGAGGCTCCACCTGAACATCAGGAAACACTTATTTATAACTTTGTTTATAACACTTACTTATTTTGTAAATGTGATGGCGTTTGAGCACTTGGCACAGGCTGTCCAGAGAGTTTGTGGAGTATCCATCTTTGGAGATGTTAAGAGCCCTTTGGATGTGGTCCTGGGCAGCTGGCTCTAAATGGCCCTGCTTGAGCAGGCAAGTTGGGCACGATGACCTCCAGAAGTCCATGAAGTTCATTCCAGCTTCAATCATTCTGTGATCCTGCCCCTGTTAATCACAGTAGAAGTTAGCTTTAAGGATTTTTTCCTAACATAATGAACATTTCTCAGCTGTGAACTGGTTTGGTAAATTCTGTGTATATGAAATGCTGATTCTAGTAAATGATCTGTATTTACTGTTGCAGTTACATCTGACACACCTATAAAGTAAATGTAGCTGTGAGTGTGTTTAGCAATTGGACATTTAAATGTAATAGTACTTCTTTCTAGTAGCAACAACAACAAAAATTTAACATATCTCCACAGGCAAGACTAAAGCTCTTTCCCCATCAAACAGGGGAGCTACATATTCTGGGAGTCGTTTATAATCTTGGCACGGTTCAAGGTGCTGTGTCATTAGATGGGATAGATCCTTCTATTGGATTACAGACAGGTAAGTGTATTATTATCTTAAATTGCGTGTTTTTGGAAGGAGGAGACATGGCTTCTGCAGGGTAGAACTAAATTCTAGTGTTTGACTACCATGATGCAAGGCTTTCCATCAGGTAGGGACGTAGAAATAAGAGAACTGAAACGGGAAAAGAACAAATTGTCCCTTTTAGGAATCCCATGAAGCATGGGATCCATGGAAGCATGCCCGATCCATACTTTATTGCTCCTTTTAAATCTGTTGAAATTTTGAAACCAGTAAAAAATCAAAATGTAAATATTCCATCTATGCCATGATGAATCTATAAGGACTCTCATTGACTCTCTTGCCATTCATTTTTCTTCTGCATCCTTTTGCTTTGTTAACTTTCAACTTTTGTTTAAATGTTGCACTGAAGTTCTTTTTATAGATTCCCAAATTTAAATTTGGCTGATACAGTTTTTTTTTTAGCATCTTGAATTTCCTTTACATTAATCTATAAATGGACAATTAATTGCATGCTACTTGATCTGTTTTGTTGAGTCATTCATCTGAAACTGTCTCCCACATGGAGACTTTAGTTGTTGGATGAAATGGAGATTAAAACGTGTGAAAGTGTCTGAAAGAAATAGAAGCTTGTTTATCTAGAGGCTGGAAACATTTTGAATAAAAACAATTTGGAGAGTGGTTGCTGTCTTTAAAGGAAATAATCCTTTAAGTGACTTTTCCAGCCTGGCAGAAACTGGGAAAGGAAACGAATGCATCAACTTCATGCACTATGTCTGCCAGTTCCCTTCCAGTTGTAGTCAAACTATTGAAGGGCAGAGTAAGTCCACAGCAATGGATAACTGGGTGTTGGAACTTGAACTAGCCGTGTGTTATGTGACTGTAAGCTTTGAATAGTTCTTTGTTAGTGAGGCTGCTTAACCAATGAACACTGCATGTGCCCAGTAACAAAAATCAAAATGACTTTTGAGATTGGATTGGGAGCTTTGGATCATTTCTTGGAGGCAAAGTTAGGAATTAAAAAACACAACTAAACAAAAGTTTTAAAATTTTTTTTTCAGGAAAGTTTGTTTCCAATGGGTTATCTGTACGAGGACGACAAGATTTAGAAATCCAAGGACCTCGACTTAATAACACAAAAGAGGAAAAAACATCGATTAAATATGGACCTGATCGACGTTTAGATCCCATTATTACGGAAGAAATGCCTTTGTTGGAGGTGTGTAGCTACTTCCTGTTGGCAGTTTTGAGAAAATAGCTAAATGCAGTTTGTAAATGTAATTCTAACAATGAAGGCTTGGATTTTGTTAATGCCTAAATCTTTCCAGGTAATTTGTGATCAGTGACAAACTTGTGTGGGTTTTTTCCAATTGAAACTTGAAGCCTCAAAATTAGTATCCTTCTGAAACTGCTGTATTCCCTTTAGAATTTTAGTTGCCAATAGCTTTGGTAGCCAGATTTTAAGGTGAGCAGGGAACACGCAAAGAAGCTTTTTTCAGTTTGCTTGCCATTCATATAGAGTAGTTATTCCTGCTGGTTAATTAAAACATAGTGCTTTTCTCTTCTAGGGTTATTAAAATGGTCTTGCTAAGTGGTTAATGACAGGCCCCTATAGAGCGGGATAGATCAGCTAGAAGGGACTGCAGTGATCATCCAGTCCAGCTGCCTCACCCAGTTACAATATGTTAATGGCTTTGTCCAGATGCCTCTTGAACAGTGACAGGCTCGGGGCATCAACCTCCTCTCTAGGAAGCCTATTCCACTGTTTGACCACCCTCTCCATATAGAAACACATCTTAATGTCCAGTCTAAACCTCCCCTCGTGCAGCTTTGAGCCATTCCCGTGTGTTTGGTCACTAGATTTCAGGACAAAGAGATCTGCACCTCCTTCTTCACTTCCCCTCAGGAAGCTCTAGGCAGCAGTATGGTTAGTGTTAATGGTTGTTTTCTTGAGCATTCCCAACTTAGCTCAGTGTTGAGGTTTTTATTTTTCCCTTTTCTCTCCCATATAGGTGTTCTTTATAAATTTTCCTACTGGGCTTCTCTGTGGAGAAATCAGAAAAGCATACGTAGAATTTGTGAATGTAAGCAAGTGTCCTCTTACTGCACTGAAGGTCGTGTCCAAGCATCCAGAATTTTTCACTTTTGGTGGGAATACTGCTGTTCTAACACCACTAAGTCCTTCAGCCTCTGAGAACTGTAGTGCTTACAAGACTGTTGTGACAGATCCTACCTCTGTGCGAACAGCACTGCTGTCTTCAGCTTCTTCTGCAGACTTTGGGATTGGCACGGGAGGTTCACCTGAAGTAATACAGGTTCCGCTTCCTGATGCTGTTCTTCTTCCTGGGGCTTCAGTGCAGCTGCCAATGTGGTTACGGGGACCAGACGAAGAAGGTGTTCATGAAATTAACTTCTTGTTTTACTATGAAAGTATTAAAAAACACTCAAAAATGTGGTAAGTTTTTCTAATCTACCTTTTCTGTCATACTTATTAGACACATTATAAACATTGTAATGTTAGAAGTAAATATTACTGAATTTCTCTCAATCACTGTGATGATGTGAAAATGGCCTGTTATCTGCTATTCTAAGCAATATTTTTTCTACTATATGATCTAATTTCCATATGAAATTTTGTAGCCTTCAGTGCTTTCATTGAAGTAGTAATGGGCTAATGGAATTCAGATAGCTTAATGATATCTGTGTAATACAAACTTAGTTCATATTTAGTTCATCTGGAGCCACATCTTTCTGAGGCATAGGGTGAAAAATCGTAACCTAATTTCTTTCTACATTTTATAAAACAAAATCTTGTCTACCTTGAATAAAAGATTTTGTTCTTAGTTAAAATTTGGTTAGTAATTGTATTGTGATGAAATTTGTTCTCTTTGGAGGGGTTAAATACCAAGTTTGACTTGCAGGCTGTTGTGTAGTTTCTTTTTGGACTATAGTTTCTTGAGAGAGTGCACAGGCAAGTTTGACACCACAAGCTAAAAAAGCCCTAAGAAATTCATTCACCGCTTCCTGTGGGCAGGCAGGTTTTCAGGAAAGGAGGGCTCCACCATGTGTAATGATTGCTTGGGAAGATGTGTCATCAGGCCCTGCTTTTTCCTTCTCCCTAGTTTTATTGCTGAGCATGACACCATATGGAATATCCCTTTGATCAGCTGGGGACACAGCTGTCCCAGTGTGTCCCCTCCCACCCTTTTGTGCAACCCCAGCCTGCTTGCTGGTGGGGGTGTGGTGAGGAGCAGAAAAGGCCTTGATCCTGTGCTAGCCCTGCTCAGCAATAACAAAAACATTCCTGTGTAAATACTATTTCTAGCACAAATCCAGAATGTGGCCACTTACCAGCTACTGTGAAGAAAATTGACTGTCCCAGCCTAAACCCTCACGCTTGATGTCTGTACCAGGGTTACTTCAGATAAGCTCTAGTAAGATGGACTGAATATCTTCTTGTGGGTGAAGCTTGTTTTCCAGGCTAGTTCTGAGAGAAAAACAAAGTTCATGTACCGTGAGACTGGTTTGCAGTGTAAACCAAAGCAGAGTAAGTTGAAGATGGTTGAGAGTGGATCAGTAGCATATTCTCAAAACTGAAGTCATGCAAATGCACTCTTGATTTAGATTTTTCCGTAGCTTCTGAAATACCGAAGTTAGCATTTCATTTGGCTCTAAGCTAGTCTGCAGGAATAGAGAACTTGTCCCCCTACAACTCATAGCATTCAGAAACAGAGGTGTTTGAGAGATGGAAGAGGGTTGTTTGAGAAATGTACTTACTCCTTATGGTATGTAACTTTTGAGGGGAACTTAAGGGAGCTGCTCTGGTTTAGCAGTGCTCTTTGTTGACTGAGCATAACTTTTAAATGTTTAAAAAATGGTATAATTTGTGCCACTTGAAAGCTATATGGGCATCCGTATATCTGAATATTAACTGCAAAACTTTAAAGTTTCTTCTCCAGTTGTGACATTGTGAAGTAGAGTTTAGGAAGCCACTGATTTTTCCCTCCCAAAAACAAGTGTCACATGATGTTTCAGCATATTTAGTAGGTAATGCATATCAAACTTTAACATGCTTCTAAAATGTTTCCATGTGGAAGTTACAGTAACTAAAAGCTTCTACATGGGAAAACCTCATGTCTTTTGATGGTGTCTAAGAATGGAATTGTACTCATCTTTAGAAAAACAGGAAGATAACTTTCACAAAGGGTCTGCTGTCCCCTGGAAAAAGGCAGGGTAGCAGTGGTTTGGTTCTCTTTTATTACCTTTTCAGGAGAATTTATTGAATGCGGTGGTATCCTAGTGCTTTTTAGTAAATACTTATGGCAAGAGATGAGATTAAGTAGGGGTCTTGCTATGGCTTATTTACTCAAAAACTATTTTCCAAGGCATTTCGTGGCATTAAATAGCTTAATGATATCTGTGTGCCAGTATGTGTCTGTCTGCTTTCACTCTGCCAGTTGTCTTCCATCTGAAATAGTTCTGATGTATTTTTCCTCACAGTAACACGTGACCCTTTTTCTCTAATGTTTCACACTGGCTAAGAGACTGTGTGTTTGAAGAGCACCTACCCATGCAGCAAGATGGTTAAAAATAAAGTAGGTTTGATAGGGTATCTTCAGTGAAAAGTGTATCTTTGGTGGTTGAAACAAATAAATTGTCTAATGGTCCTAGTACTGACAAACATAAAAGCTAAATTTCTTGATGTCATGGTCTGGACAGTCCTGGTTGTTCAAAATGTTGTCTTTTTCTTTCTTTTTTTCTTTTCTTTTCTCTCCTCCCCTTCCTCCCTTTCCTAGTCATAGAGTATTAAGGCACACTGCAGTTATTTGTACCAGCCGGTCTCTGCACATTCGGGCTACTGTCTGCCGAAGTAATGCACTTGGGGATGAAGAAGGCAGAGGGGACAACATGTTGCTGTTTGTGGATGTAGAAAATATCAATACTGTAAGTTCTTATTTTTATTAATAATAATACTGTCCTGAAGCTCAGCAGATGTGAGTCACCACTGGAACCAACACTCAAGTAAAAGGTTTTTCTACAGTAACTTTGCAAACACTAAATAAACCTTGCATATTTGTTCATTTCAATTGCTGTTGGAAAGAGTATTAAGTTATACCTCAACTCTCTGGAAGTCTCCTATACTAATCATATTGCAAGACTACAGTTCAGAGTGTTTTTAGGAAGATTTATTCCAAATCGATGAATGTTCTTGATCGCAACTTCCAAGATTGTCTCATTCAGAACTACCTGTGTCCTCTGCAAGCTTTCAGTGAAAACACTAGTAGAATTAGTGGTAATGTCAAAGTCAAAATTTAAGCTCCAATTTGAAGGAAGTTTCTGTGTTTACATTTATCACCAAGCTATAAAGACATTTTTGCTAATATAATCCAAATACAGATATGTCTGTTGTGATCTGTTGACTTACTAAAGCAGATGAAAATACTCAGTTTTTCATACCATGCTAATTTAAATTTACTTATTTTTTTGGTAAAGCTGCTCCCATTTTTTCAGTCACAAAGCAAGGTAACTGAATTGTCTGTTCATAGAATTCATAGACACTTAGTTGGTAATGGAACTGCTGAGCTGATTTGTCATTTTCTTTTAAAGGTGTGTACATTCTGGTTTTTTTCTTCATTTACTGAATATTGTCCACTCCTTTAGGGAGGGAGGAATGTTTTTATAAAGGACTTACCAAGTTAACAATATGAGGCTTAGTTTTCCACTACTACCTCACTCTTTACAAGAAAGGAAGCCAACTCCGAAAGAAACTTTTGATTGTGTCTATATGTAAACCCAAAATAAATAGATCTTGAGTTTCTAGGATTTATGACATAACAATCAGTGCTCCTGAAGTAATCCTAGAAACTAAGTAGCTTTGTGGACAGTGTTCTGCATTGGAGTTAAAAAGCCTTGTTTTTGTTAAAGTCGTTCTTAATCTAAAATACTAGCTTGTGGATCTTTTTCCGGGGGATCCTTATTTCCTCTTTGTGTGGCTTTGTTTACTGGAATTGGAAGTTGCTGTGATCTGGGACTGTTGCTTTACTTTACAGTGGGTCTTCAATCTCTCCTTGTCTCTAAGTATTGTGTGTTATGAATGGTGTGAATAATGAGTTAAATTAAGATTCTAACAGTGCCACCTTGCAGTGAACACTTGCTGTGGAATGTAGCACATCACATCACAATTGTGATTGGTTTTCTTTGACATAACTTTTGTCTCTTCCTTAGAGTGAGACGGGTGTTAAGGAATTTCATATAGTGCAAGTTTCAAGCAATAGCAAGCACTGGAAGCTTCAAAAATCTGTTAACATCTCTGGAGACAAAGGTGTGTATTTTTATGACCAAAATGATGGCAAGTCTAGCTTCTGCCTGATAAAAACAGTTTAAAGAATCTTATAAGGAGCTGAATTTGGCTTTCAGAATAATTAATACCCAAGAACTTGGTCCATTTCAAACATACTAAAGCCCTTCTTTTGTCCGTGTTTCAGGAAACGTATATTTACAGTTAACTTATTCAGACTTAATTAATTTTAAAAACAAGCTTAATTAACAGCTGCATTATTTCTGTGATGTACTGAAATCCATGTCTGGGGTGGCTGATAGCTTTCCTCACAAGAAATACAGTTGTGTTGTGTTGTGTGCAGTTGCTATGACTGATTAGCTGTGCTTGTGTGTCATCAGTGTGTTTCCTATTTGTAAATGTTCAAGACTGACTTTTGTCTAAGGGATCCTGATGATGCTGAGGGTGAAAAACAAATCTTGCCACCTTTTTTTTTTTCAGATACTAAACTCGCTAGCAGAGAGAGAGCAAAGTTATGTTTTAAAGCAGTGAGATGCAAAAACTCAGAAGGTAGGTTCTTTCCTGAATGTGGTAACTTTTTGAGAAAAATACTCTTTTGGATACTGTATGCTGAAGTTGTGACTTCTCATGATGCTAAAATGGTGCTTTCTCTTTTTATCCCTTAGAAAATTACACATTTGCAGATATTGTCTTTGGAAATGAACAGGTAGGTGAATGGGTACAGCGGCATATTTTGTCTTGTGCAAGGTGTCCCTCTCTTGTGAAAGGACAAAGAGGTGGTAAGGTAACCTAGGCTAGCATATAGTCAGGAATATTAGGATCCCAGCTCCACAGTTGAACTACTTTGGGATCACATTGCAGTGCTAGCTTTTTTTCCTAATGCTTTTCCTCCTTTTCAGCTCTTTGGAGTAGTTATTTTTAAATATATCCCAGCCCTCTAGTTTTCTAGTAGAGGTCTGCAGATATCAGATTCTTGTTCTTAATTACACTTGTACTAAGACAGGTTAAAAATTCTAATTACAGCTTACTTGAAAAACTGGAAAACTAATGGATGTTGGTCCCAGAATTTCAAAACTGCTATAGGAGGTTGCAGTCAGTTCAAGAAGTCTGTTTGATTTTTCTAGAAGTTTAGGATTTTAGACTACCACACTCCTCTAATACTTTTAAACATACAGGTATTGAATAATCCTTTCAGCAAATGATCTTGGTACAGCAAATGCTTTTCCAAAACCTGAGGAAAGTAGGCTACTTGCATTAGATCAGCAATCTGTGTAGTGGATTTAGTCAGCTGAATGTCAGATCGCTTATTTTATGGTGAACGTACATCTTTCCTGTATGTATTCAGCTTTTAAAAGCCAAAGAAAACCTATTCACTACCATTTTATTTCATAAGCATAAGATGGTCCTTTGCATTTTTAGAGTTGAAATTTGAGCTGCAGGAACTTTACCTTTCCTTGAGAACAATTTATTACAGTGGGGAGATGGGGAGGGGTGCTCCCTTCTGAGAAGTTGCTCCAAAAGCAGATTGTTTCCCTACCAGTGTTCTGCTAGTGCAATAATTAGCAGCTCTGCAACAGCATATTCTGGAAAAGCTAGCGTTTTTGAAAATGAGGGATTGGGAAGCTAAAGTTGCTTCAGGATACAGTATCATTGCTGTTGCTCTTAAAAACCAGTTTCCTTACCAGGCTTTTGGTGTTGGAGGAGCTTGGCACACATGATGACAAACAGCACAGTACTTCTGTTTGTGCCACGTATCTATGGGGATGTGCTGTGCAGTCTACTATCTGTGCTATTGCTAGCAAAGTGTATGTTCCTAATTTAGATAAATAATTCTAGCTAAGCTGAGGAAAATATTAATAAGCAAAAATGATTTTCATATTACTTAGTTGGATGCTTCAGCTCTCTCTAATAGACTTGATACATCACAGTAGGCTGCTTTGTGATAATAATCAGAGCTCCTGTTTCCAAGTCTGTATTTGTAGTTTTAAACTGGCAAGTTACAGCTCTTGTTTTCCCTATATTACCTTTGACAGCCCTTTAGATAGGGGTGATCTCTAACAGGCCAGGCATGGAAACCAAGGTGTCTGGCATCCTGTAGCTTTACAAAGGGAAGCAAAGCAGGATAATGGAACTGAAATGCTACAGTGATGAGCTCTATTAGAGCAACTTGTGTCAGCTCGCATCCTGTTCTGAACACTTTGTTCCTTTTTTTCTCTTGTAGATAGTAAGTTCAGCCAGTCCTTGTGGAGACTTCTTTTTCCAAAGCTTATCCTCTGAATTTAAAAGAACACATGTGCAATCTCATACTCATGCATCTCAAAGGGCAGTGAAACAATCGTTTGATGAAACAGTCAGGTTGATACAAAGATGCAGTGAAGTGGATTTGAACATTGTGGTACTGTGGAAGGTATGTATGGTTGTGGCCTTTGTGGTAATTTAGACATGAAACATTACAGCTAGAAAACAGTTTAATGTGGCATCCTGAACTTTCAGGCATATGCATATGAAATCCGAATTTTTTTTTCTGGGAACAATCAAATGAACTATAATGATGTAAGAAGAAAAGATAGTTTTAGTATCTGTTACTGTAATAAGTGTCCTTAAATGGTTTTACGTTACTCTGGATACACCCAGTTCTTGTAAGTTCTCTTTTAAAAAAGAAAATTAGGAAATCTTAAACTAAGGGGTTTGTTAATGCTTGCTCTTATAGAACTTTAAGAGTGACCCAGTCTGCTTTGAAGAAAAGGGTCTCATTTACCAGGATGCAGATATTATGAAGTGGAAATTGGCATAAATATGTCATGCTAGCCTCTAAGTTTCGATAAGTACAGCATGTTCCACTTCAGTTAGGGGGCAGTCAGCAATTCTATATTATGAATCTTATGATAGTTTCTGGTCTGCAGATGTCTTTGTATTATATTCTGTAGGCATATGTTGTGGAAGACAACAAGCAGCTTATTTTGGAGGGCCAGCATCATGTTGCCCTTAACACAATTGGGAAGGAGGCCTTTTCATTTCCTCAGAAGCAGGTAATCTACTGTGAAGTTTTCTTTTACAATTGCTTCTTTCTCTAAATGGACTTAATAAATTCTCTAGTATATAAGTGGAAGCTTTTGTATAATCTTAACATCAGATACGTGTTATTACTAAATAATTCAGGCTGACTGACTCCAGCTTTGCTTAGTCTTCTGTATTGAACTAGCCATGCTCAGTTGAAACATGAGAAAAGCAATATGCAAGTAAGTATATTGATGAGCAGTTGTTTGCAGTGAACTGTTCTGTGGTATTTCAGTTAGAACTAGAAACTTGTTAATGGTATTAAAGGTAATGATTATTTCATAACAAAGTAAGATGGTGAAGTTTATAGTTGTTTTGCTTGATGAAAGAAAACACCATCTGTAAGAAACTGGTGGCTGTCTTCTGGTACATGAATTGGTAACAACTATGGAAGTTACAGCTAAGATTCTGTGAAAACTTCTATACTAAATTCAGTTTAGTGTGCAGAATAAGAGGAATCTTGTGCTTGTTTAGTCTTCTCCTGAGCAGCACATTGCTGTTCCTTCTTGTTTTGGTGCCATTCTTATGTTCTTACCAATATTGCAAACATAATATATAGCTTTTAGTGAGCTCTTAAAGTTGCAGGAAAAAGTACTATGTATTAATTTTGTCAAGAAAACAATACAGGACAAATGTCTTCCTATAAATACTATGATATAATGCAAGTAGTGAATTACTCTGAACCTGTGCACTTTGGCTTTGGTTCGTAAGCCTTTAAGTGTTTGTACATTGCTAAGATAATTTTTTCCATTTAGTTCTTTGTGCTATGAAATAAATGGGAATTTGCACACATGGGCTCTAGCTATGCTGAGCAGTACAAGAGGCTGTATTAGTCTAATAACAACTGCCCCCTGATTTTCCTGTCTTAATGTGTATGTAGAAGAGTAGATCACACTGTAGACATCTAAGGTTAGGAGAGAAAATACTGTGAACTTCTGATCTTACTAAGTTCTGTATCTCACAAATGGGTAGGAAGAGAAAATAGAAATGAATCGCATCTGCATCCTAAAATAAATCACTGAATATGGTACGGATAGAAATTTGCATTTCTTGTTGACTGGAATTCTATTTATTTACACCATGTGCAATTTCAAACTAAAGAAAGTAATCCTGCCACCAGCAACAAGGAGGATCCGTAGGTACCCTCAATTTTTTTTGAGGAATATATGCTACTATATTAGCATTCTCTGTCTAAAATCTGTTTCTCATCAGGTTTTGTTGCAACTGTCTTCATATAGATTCTACATTGATTATTGTATTCACTTTCTTCAGCATGAGGAACACACTTCCTTTGAAGCATTCTGTACCTTAGTTGGAAGCAAAAAAGTATCTGCGTTGTCATGCAGTTGAAATCTGGTGTAAGAGTAATTGGTGGTTGGGTATTTTTTCAACAAACACGTAAATTATGTATCCTCATGATAACCAAAGCCCAGAGTTAGCATAGATTTTAAGAACCTGTAATCTCAGGACTTCTAAGAATTGAGAAGCTCATGTACTACTTTTTTTTTTAATTGGGTCTTAACACTGTGAGGAGAGCAGATAAACTGCTCTGAGGTAGGAAGTGAGGTATGATAAATTAATTGATTTGAGACTTTGCAGCAGTTTACTTTATTCAGTCCACATTTCAGAATTAAAATAATTGCTAAAATAGAATTAGATTAGATAGAGAAAATAATATATTTAATCTCTTAAGAATTGCATATTGTCTTTGAATTATCTTGCTTTTGCATTCAAGCAACACAAGCAGTTAAAAGCTGGGGAGGAGTGGTGGTAGAAAATCCCAAACTCAAACTTCTGATTTAATATTTTCGGTATATAGTGTTATCTTTTAAGTCTGTATTTATTCTCTTAAGTCATGAACAGGGTTGGAAACTCTACTCTAGACTGTTCCTGATTTGCCTTGTGCTGACAGTATTGCAGTTGGTTGTTTTCTGAGGACTCAACAGCAGAGGGAGATGGAGGTGCATGCTTCTTACCAACATGTGTGGGTTACCAGTTCATAAATGATACAGGGCTGCTCTGATCTGGGGAAAAAAAAATGAATTGCAGATTCTGAACAGGGTGTCACCTAGGATGCAAGAGTTCACTCTGCATTTAATGCTGAGTTTTATTTGTTACTCCTGTACAGTGACTTTCTTCTTGACTTCTTTTGCTTAGTGCCGTTGTATCCAGCAAACCAATTTTTGTGTCTGGCAGACAGACAGCTATCCCCAACCCAAAGAGCCTCACAATAGGCATGGAGGAAACATGAACAAAATTTCTCTCTGCCCTCCCCTTTATTTCTTTTAGTCCTGTGAGAAATGACTCAAATCTTAGCCAAATTAATCAAATAACCCTGTTGAACAAATTGAGATCGTTTAATTTATATTTTAGTTAAATTCTCGGTACTGGTCGGCTTCTGCTGCATTGTCAGTTACAGTTACAGTCAGATTAACTCTTTGCCAGCTTCTAGAGGTGTACTTTGGATTTACAGAAGCTTCTATTACTGTTCAGGGAAACAAAGCTTCAGTAAAGCGTTGTAGTGAAGACCAGGGGGTTGATATTCTTTGGCACTCTTATGTTTAAATGGTTCCAGCAGTTGCTGGTAGATTGGTAGTTGGGTGAACTGATAAAAAGTCATCCTAATTACGTGTGTAAGGTATTAGACTGCTGACTGAGCCACTGTGATGGGTGGTTACTTCTGCTTAGTTCCTTGTGGGACATCTAATGCCCAGCAGGGAGGTGCAACAGGGTGCAATTATTCCTGTATAGCAGTAGCATAACTTGCTGTAGTATTTGATAAAATCAAGATAAAACCTCTGGTTACAGTGGGGCTTGGGGAAAGGCTAAAATGTTTCTCTGGGTAAAATTTCTATGTGAACCCACATATTAAAAGTGTGAGTAATAGGAAAATTCTATACAAGATCTTTGATGCTCAAATGCATGTGCTCCCTTTTCTTCCCACGTTTGTTCAAAACAGAAGTAGGATTACTAACCTTTTTTCATTCCAACCACTACACTAACTGTGGCTTTAAAGCTGGTTTTCTGTCACTGAATACAAATGTTTCTTATTGTTGTTTACACTAGAGGTTTTTCTGTATAACAAAATAGCACTACTTTTGAGCATAGGCTACTAAACACAGTAGGCCTACCAGGAGAGGTGATGAACTACTTACACCTTTATGTTCTAGAGGTTTGGAGTCATAACATGTAGTATGCTGAAGGAACACTTACAAAATATTGACTTCGTCAAAGCATTTATTTGTTTCATATAGAAATCTCTCTGGATATTACGGAAAACATTTGTCATCCTTCCTTTCATTTGTATTTTTGAAAAAAAAGTCCTTTGGCTAAATGTAGGGGAAAAATGCTAAATGTAGTTTGTTGCCTTGAATCAGAAGGTGCCACAAGTTAATAGTTGTGTTAATAGTCACAGGCAATACCATATGAAGAGAAAAATCACATAAGGTGTTAGTAAAGTGAATCGCTTTGAATAGATCTATTTCAGGCCAAGTAATAAAAACCTCACTTAAAAAATCAGCTGAGTATTTGTAAATCATGGCTGGTTTTTTGGACAATGATTGTGCTGTAGGTTCTGTTTCTGTTCTGAAATGTGCTTTCTGGAACCAGGTAGTTTTAACTGAAGGTAAATTTAAGATTGCATCTGAAATACAGCTATTCTGTCTCTTCTTCTTGACCTCTCTACCTTAAATTAGTGAAAGGACAAAAACTTGAAATGCATTAAACATCCAGTCACACTCGGGGCTGTTGATTAATATTATTTCTTATTGCTCTCTCCCCTGTTTTTCTAATCTGGTGAATTCAATCCAGAAGATTCCAAAGGAAAAGTGCAGTGTAATATGGTGGGATGGAAGTAATAGTGTGGTACCTAGGGCATTTGCCACACTTCTGGTTTGCCAAGATTTCACACCAATGGAAGGTGAGAAGCAGCCTAGAGGTTTGTCATTTGAATGTTGGCGTGTTGGGAGTAGCTTCCATCCTTTTCAGGTGTGCTTCAGGACTGCACTTGGTGTTCTTCTGGGCTGCACACTTTGTCCTGTGAATTAGACCAGCACTAGCATAAGGTAAAATCCATAAAATGTGAAAAGGATGGATGCAGGCTTTCTGGCAGTATTTCACTTCAGAGAGGATAATTTTTGGTAACTCTGCTTCTTAAAATACATGGAGCTAGTGAGTCAGCAACAGTTTGGTTGGAAGCAGGAATTCTTGAAATGTAGAAGAGGGTAGGGTTTAAGTAACTGCTTTTCCTAACTATTACTGGAAGTGACATCTTTTGCTAGTTCAGGATTTTTTTTACAGAATACATGGGGGAGATGCTTGAATAAAACAGAGATTGTTGGAATGGATTTAAGACTTTCCTTAAACCACCTCAGTAGGGAAAAAGCAAAGTTCTTAAGGGTAAATCAACATAAAGAGCTGAAATAAGCATTTTTCACTCCGTTGTATCAATTAAGGTAGCAGATACAGTACCAGTTTGGGAGGACTGGCTTATATTGTTGTCATAAATTAAATATTCCAAATAGTTGCAACTTTTGATCTGCTGCTTTACTCATTATGGACTTCAGAGCTGATGGTATCTGTTTTCAAATGTATTATTCTTGGTGTCAGTAAAGTACTATTCCTGGAGTTGTCATTTCTGTAGTTGAGAGCTAGAATGAGTATCGATGAGTCACATGTTGAAGGAAGCAACTTAAAACTGAGGTTTTAAAATGGAAGTTCTCAGGTCTAAAATGGGAAAGGGAGAAAAGCACATCACTTAGATGTCTCACTCTTATTCTACTGCTTTCATATATTCTGCTTTTACTTCTGCTTAGCTTCATTCAGGAGTTTGCTGTTTAGGTTTTCTTCCATGCTGTGCATATTGGTCCCCCCTATTTGCCTGAGCATGTCAGTAATTCTTTTGGCTATGTGTGACTTGTGGTTTATGGTGCAAATATCCTGATTTTCCATACCACTTGGAAATCAAATTGTGGTGCTTACCTTCTTCTGGTGTGCTTAAGAGCACATTGACCCAGCCTTTAAGATTATTGTTTATGAAACTGAAAACTTTAAGTTGTGTAATATTAGGTATAAAAATCTTTTAAAGTGACTGTATGTGAAGATACTATCACTTCTGTCCATCTGGTGGAAAGGAAGAACTTTTCAATTTGGAAATGCATTCAGAGATATTAAAGAATGTATTATGGGTAGATCTGTCTATTACGTCTATTAAAAGATGCTTTGAATGGTTTAAATGTTGCCTTTTCAACTTACAGCTAAGTATAATTGCAGGAGAGATTTGAAACCTGTGTAACCATTTCAGAAGTGTATACAGGGATGATCTGTAGCTATTTCAAAATAGCAAAATATCAGACTCTAAAGGTTGAGACTTTTTTGTAACACAAATAAGTGAAGATGTTGAGATTATTCTACAGGAAACAGCAATCTTGTGTTTGAGTGTGTTTGTTTGAAGCTGGCCTTTGTAAATGGCTTTGGGCAACAAGAAGCTTTCTAAAAATGGAAAACAACTTTCCAAGCACCAGTTGTGCAGTTTGTAGCTCTTGGAACCTAACTGAGGGAGCATTGTCATTCTAGTGCTACTGCCTGTTGTGTATTTTTAGTCAAAACCCAAAAAGCTTTAAAATGCAGGTATAAAATGTAAAACAGTAACAAAAACACCCCCCCCCCCCTTCCAATCCCTTACAAAGTCTCTTCCAGTCAAGCCTCTCTACCTCTACCAGTTTGTATGGATGAGACACTCAAATTACACCATAACTGTTTTTTAAAGGAACAATCCTAACCATTGATGTGGCTTTCTTGTATACAGTTTTTGCTGGATACTGGAGCTTGTGATGCTTCTGGCGGCTTTGCAAAGAACCACTCTGGGTCAGCAAGCAGTTTTTAGGCGTCAGAATTTCTGTTTTCCTTTTAAAAGGCAATACTCCACTTGGGCTGATAATCTAGGAGTTCAGCAACAAAATATCACCTGTTTCGTTCTTGATTTGTCTTTTGCTTTGTTTCTAAGTATAAGGCTGTTACTGCTTGGTGTATATTCTTGAAGGGAGGCTACAGGTGCCAAGTAGATATGGGCTTTTGGTTTGGGTTTTTTTAAGCCTTGATCCAATTTCACAAGCTCCAGAGTAGGGCAGAAGTTTAATGCATCCTTAAACTAAGCATTTATTAGCTGTCTCTAGGTAGCTTTCTGTTCTGTGTGCACATCTTGGCTACCATTTTGAAGTGTTTAATTCTTTCCTGAACCATTCATTAGGTAAGAGAATCATGGGCTAAATGTCATATCTTAGCCTTTGTTCGAGGTACACAGTCACATAAAGCCTAGAGTTTGAGCAGCTGAACTTGGAGAGACAGACATCTTTTCTGACTCTGACACCCAGAGGCTGGCTGGAATTAAGATTTAGCTCTGCTGGTAAATGATTAATTTTTCTGCTTTCCAGTCCTTCAACAGAGGTGTAATATTAGAACTAAAGGTTTGAAATATTAACAGCAGTCTGCACTTTCACCAGTAAATGTTCCTGCTGCATTTCATGATGTTCTTGTCTACTTGTAGAGGTAAATATTCGTATTTGTCTTTTGTAGGGTTTTAAAAAAATACTCGTGAATTCTGATTGGGAGGACTTGGAACAGGTAATTGACTCTAGGGCAAACTACAGTGTGTAGGATATTGCTGTGTGGTTGAAGGCAGCCTTGAAAATTGGTTGGACTATTATCTGAGGGGAGAGAATAATTTAAATGAAAACCTGTAATAATCTCTGCTGTGTTTCATGCTGTCAGTTTGCATTGTTAGATAGGGTAGGATAGAAACACCAAATTCATTCAACACTTAAAATATATTTTATTGTTACTGTGGAATATCTCTTTTTCCTCTCAAATTACTTTTTGAGGAAACTACATTTCCTTTTGAAGGAAAGACTTGCAAGCCTGTTAAAACATTTGGTGTCTTCCTGGTATTATCAGCACAGTGACTAAGGTGTTCATACATGTTTCTGAATGCCCAGTGTGTTTGGTTTTTAAGTCAGGTTTCATTGCCTGTAGTGTTTCTTTTCAACTTAGAAGGTACAATCTATCTTCTTTTAATGAAACGTATTAACTTTATTACACTGTACCAACTTACTGGTGGCTTTTTAAAAATATTTTTTCATGTTTTTAGTAGGCAGTCACATTTACTGCTGCAATTTCTTTTTTTCTTTTAAAGATAGATTTTCTGCAGAATAGGTTCATAAGTAAATACTAAAGAACAGCCCCTGCCTAAAAAAATCCTGTTCACAAACCAGATTAGATGATGTTGGACAGAAATGTTGCACCAAATGCAGGCTGGTTGCAGCTTCCTGTATCACTTAATTTCTTCTGCTTCAGAAACTCATTCTATCCAAAGGGTTAGGGGGAATCCCAAGTAGTGTGTCAGTGCTTGTCTTGGGCTTTCAGCTGGGGGCAAAGGTAACTTTCATATCTGCAAGTGCTCGTTAAGCAATTTCAAAGATACTCTGTTATTAAATCCTTCTGTCAGTGTTAACATGTTCCTATAAATTTCTGTTTGCTTTATTTTGGATCTGTTCTGGGAAACTTGTGCATTGACTTTCCTGTTTTGAACTTCCTGGGGCAGGTGATGAATTTTTTTGTTGTTAGGTACAGCTGCTGAACAGGGAACAGTGTAAATGCTGTCCCTTTTCCCTAGAAGCCAAGCCCAAGCACTAGCAAACCACTGCAACAATAGTGTGCTTTTGTGAAGCTTGCACAGATAATGTTTTCACAAGCAACTGTGAGATCTGTCTCAAAAGAAGGTGGTAGATAAATTGTGTCAGTTCCTCATCCAGCATGCTTAAATACAAACCACGTTGGAAAAAAATGTGAGCTTCATGATGCTGCAGACTTGTTTCCCTTATGAGCTATAGTTCATAATGGAAAATTGTAACTGGATTTCTTGTACCTTATGTTATGTTTTGAATGTTATTCTGAATTTCTTTCAGGAGCTACCAGAAACGGTTCTCTTAAAGTTTTTTCGACCAGAAAACACACCAGTACCTGCAAGACCAACACCAGAGCAGCTTTCTAATCTTATTAAGACAAGTCTTCATTATCCAGAGTCTTTCAATCATTCTTTTCATCAAAAAAGGTTAGTGGAACATTACCTTTAGAAACTTTAGAAATATTGTTAATTGGGCATAAATCCTTTTGAGAGATGCTATGTGGCTTATGATATAAAAGTCTGATATGCAAGTGTGAAATCTTGTTCAATTTTTAAACTCACTGCTTCAGAATTTTACAGGTGAAATGAAAGTTTCATGTAAAAGAAAAACCAGGCTGTAATAACATAGCTCACAGTTGTAACATTAACAAGTAACTTTATCAAACTTACTGAAAGAAAAATAGTCTGCACCCTTTGTGTTTATTTTTGTTGTCAGAATATACACTGTGATATCTTTGAGAAGCCAGACAGAAAGATAGATGTACTTTTAGGCCAAAGGAACTGTTATGTCTACAGCATCTCACTTGCCAAGATTAGCTGCATGTGGTTCTGACTTACGTCAGAAGGAAAGATGGTAACAGTTCAGATCATTGAGGCTTGTCTCCTGGAAGAATATCAGAATTAACCTCTGTTAAAAAGCCCGCTGCTAGAGTGAATTAGTTGGAGCCTGTAAAATCCACCAGTTTTTCAAAATTGGAATGATATGAACAAAGCCCCCTGGCTTAAGTTCTGAACATTAAATGAGTTGTACTTGAAACATGAAGATACGTATTTAGGCTTGAGTTGTTTTATCTGAAAACTCTACTGTGTTACAGTTTTTTTATAGCAGGTTAATGTAAGTTGTCAAAGAAAGGGATTTGTTGCTAAAATCTAACATCTAAATGTTTTATAAGGTGCTATATATTAATGACAGTGATAAAGCATGCATTATCCCTGTAAGACATTCACCTCTTATTGGGTATAGTTGCTAATTGTTCTTCTTTTACAATTCAAGTTTAGGATATTTAAACTGTTAAGCAGTGGCAAGGAATTCCAGTGACACAAATCACTTACTGAATACACACAGCTGTTTCAGCTGCAGTAGTTTGTGTTCCTGCCTGTCAATTTCTTGGGGTCTTTCTTGCTGCAGCATTATTTATAGAAACAATAATAGTAATTGTGAACAAAAAGTATCAATTAACTGTATTAGTTTTATTGAGGATAAAGGCCTACATTAAATCCAGATGTGCATATGCTGTCTGTTCTGTTTGGGCACTGCTCAGGCTGTAAGTTAAGGCCCAATGCCAGCAACTCCTCTACAGGAGGCAGTGCAGAAGAAAAGTATCCCGTCAAAATGTGCCAACCAGAAATTCAGAAAATAGCATACTGGACCATGTTTTCCCATTCTGAAATGTCTCTTGTCACACAAGCAGAGTTCCTGTAAACTGAGGTAGTATTTACGCTTTCACTGTCCTTTCTCAGCTCTATGAAAGGAGATGGTAACTTCACTTGGCCCAAATGAGCCAATGCTGTTTGCCTTAATTGCCAACTTTTATTACAAATAGCTCTAGCCAGCGTAAGTGATTATATTGCTGCCTACGCTGTCTTGACTCTGGCATAATTGACAACTACATAAAAATTCCATGTTACTGGAATTCATTTTAACTATTTAAGGGTATAATTAAGACTATCCAAAATAAGATTATTTTTCCTTTAATACGAAACTGTTTCTCTTCGCAGCCTCTGTCTGGTACCTGTCACTCTCCTACTTTCCAATTGTTCCCAGGCTGTTGTAGATGTGATGATCGATTTGCGGCATAAACCAACAAGGTAGTGTGCAAATGTTAATCAAGCAATATTTAAGAACCCTTCCTAGCTTGGGGAGTCTTGTAATGTTTTAACTATATTGAATATCTAGAATAGGATTTTTTTCAACAGTGGCTTCTTTGAAAGAATGGAAGTTGATAAAGGGGTTCATATAGTTAACTGCGAGTCTTCAGTCTCAACTTTGCTAAGACAGGGCCTTTAATTGTGACTCTTGAATAGTTAAAACTCTGCAGATCTTTTCTAGAAAAAGGGAAGTGCTTTTCAACTACTGAAATAGGAGCTTCATCAGCCTTTATTAAACATAAGTTGTTGGGTTTTCATTTTTAAAACAGAGTAATTTGTAGACAACAGCTTCCTCCTGCAGTTTTGGCTAATTGTAAAATTTCGTAGAACCTTGGATATTTTTAAGACTTCCTCTAAGTTTAGCAGCTGATTCTTATGACCGCCTTTTTGCTTAGAACTGTGGTAGTATGTGTGAAAATGTAGCATTGAGGAAGTGTTTATGAATTGCTTCTAAAAATTTTACTGAAGATTTTTTATGGGATAGAGAATTCAGTACCATGATATCTATACCATTGTAATTCTGCCACTTCAGTTAAAACAAGGCAACTTTAACTCATGGGTAAAGCAGGTGACAGCTCCCCTTCCTCCCTTCTGCCCTCTTAGATATAATACTACCTGGTCTGTTTGCCACCAGGGAGGGGAGAGAGATTGTGAATACATTGAGGAGGGCTTAGTCATGGGGGAACATGGGCTTCTTGTCAACAGTCCATGGAGGGCAAGTAAGATATTAAAAGCCCAGAGCCTAATAAACAGGCTCAGAAATGGAAGACAGAAAATTTAAGTGTGGTTTACTTTTCAGGTACAATTAGGAAGCCATTCACTGATCGGTTTTTTTTTTCACAAGATGGTCATGTTTTGTTACATTGTGAGATGTGTTTTTGGAGGGATGGTGTACTCATGGACCTTGAAACTAGTTAAAAATAAAGAAAACCCCTACACACCCTCTCCTAATGTATTAGTGCAATGTCTCTAAAGCAGTGTATGTCCATGTTGTCTATTCCTGTGTGACATGCAGTCTAATTTAGTTCATGGGATAAGCTTAAGAATACCTTAAATAGGAATTCCTTAAACTCCGACAGTTCAGATCTTGTTACTACATCTAGCGTTAGTGTTACATGCCAGTTATGTAGAAAGCTGAGAAAACACTGAATTCTTCATTATGCATATATGTGTAATTAATGTCCTGTGTGTAGTGTACAGTACATTAGGAACCAAAGAAATGCTTTAAAGATTTGTAATGATTCATCTGAGCTAAGGGAGAGCCACTCTAAGGAGTTTTAAGTGAGTCAGAGAACATTAAAAAATATTTGGTAAGACCCAGAGTTAAATTGAGCTGATAGATGGACATAAGCATCCCTAAACTTACCCAAGGGTATCCCTATGTATCCTGAATCTGCAAATATTTGTGGGGACAGGTGTGTGTGGATATGGATGTAGTAGGAAAGAAGACAGACACATGTGATTTCCACCCCCCCCTTTTTTTTTTTTCTGAAGTTGCATTTAGTATCTTGATAAAATGTTAAGTGGAGTTCTGTCTGTAGCTATGTTGGCAACTGTTAATCCTTGCAAAGTCTAGCTTTGTCTTGCTAGATAAACCTAAAACTCTTAAAGATAAGGAGGGTGTGCAGAACAAAGGCAGCAGTATGCATCTGAGGAAGGCAGTGATTTAAGGGCAGTGATTGTAGGCAAGCAGTCAAAAAGACTCAGCAGCTTCCAAGACATCAAAGACAAATTGCAGTGGGCACTCATCCAAAGAGAGCAAGAAAAGTAACCTAAGTTCCCAGCTCCTGACTTCTGAAAAGAAGTTTTTAGAAAGTACAAATCTTTGTGAGCGTCTGGTGAGGGATACACAGTGCATTCTGAAATCTCGAGAGAACTTGAAGTTGGAGGGAGTCTTGTAAATCGGTAATACATGCTTCAAGTGCAGAGAATTAACATTTTTATCTTTTTTTTTTTTTTTCAGCTCTGAAGCACTAGAAATACATGGATCTTTTACGTGGCTTGGGCAAACACAGTACAAGCTTCAGCTTAAAGGCCAGGAGGTCTATAGCTTGCAGCTCAAGGCTTGCTTCGTTCATACAGGTGTCTATAACCTTGGAACCCCCAGAGTATTTGCCAAGCTCGTGGACCAAGTTACTTTGTTTGAAACAAGTCAGCAGAACTCCATGCCTGCACTGATTATTATCAATAATATCTGACCACTTCCTGGAAAAGAAAAAAAAAGGCACTAAAAGACAAAATAAATGGGATTCTTTTCTTACATTGCTGGTTGACATTTTGCTGCAGTTTTTTTGAAATAGCACCTCAGACATCTAACTTGTTACTAAAGATCGTGTAGAAAAGAAAATAGCAAAATATTCAGATGACTTGTCAGTTTGTTTCTCGATGCAATGCACGCTGGACTGAAAATACGTTCATCCTTTTATAATGTATTTCTTCTCTGGTAATTAAGATACTCATAACATTAAACACTCTAACTCCAGATCTGAACATACTTGTATGTCCAATGCCCTGTCAAAAGTGCAGCTTGACTGCTGTTACAACTTCCAGCATGGTGTGTTAATATTTGTGGCTGTATTAGGATATGGTTCAGGAAGAAAACCTCATTGGCTTTTTCCTGTCTGAAGCCATTAGTCATGGTAAATCCCAACCTTACTGTGAAGTTCAATAAGGTCTCTCAAATCCATTTCTGATTCTCAGTTCTTTGGTTTAAAATTTTGTTCTCATATTTATGGAAACTGGTGACTTTTCAAGGTTTACATAGAAGTCCACCTAGGGTGTTTAAAAAAATAATTTCTTGAACCAGTTTGAGTATTTTCTCATTCATCTCAAAACAGAATGCACTATTTCACAACCATGAGATTGTCATTTAAATTGTCACTTACTTTATTATGTAACTATAACAACTGATCTGTTTAAAAAAAATCTACTCAAGATTTTCAAGAAATGTATTATATTTATAACAAATGTACTGTAAATAGAATAAAGCATACACCATATTCACTGTATGGACTGGTGGCCTTTTTGCTTCCTTTTGTCTACAGCTGTAGTAATCCACAGGTGCTGCTGCTGTCATAGGACACCACTGGTGTATGAAACAGTGCATCTACCTTCTGATGCATTTTATTCTTTCTAGGTAAGATTTCCAATTTTACTTGTATTTGGTACTACTGTGTATGACTGTCTCCAGGACTTTAGACTTCCTGAAAGTCTGGAACCCATTCACAGCACATGACCTTTCACAGTCAAACTTAATAGGACTGTGGATCATGTTGATAAATCAGTAGACTACTGAAATATTCTCTAAAATGAATGTGTTGCTTCAGGGCTTGAGTTCTTTTCTGAGGTTGTATAACTCAAAAGAATAATCTAAAAGATTCTCAGCATTGTAGCCTTAAGCTGTGTCATCATGGCTTTTTCTGTTTCACACCCATTTAGGGAAAGAGAAGGCATATTTGGTGCCATTCAGCTGTGCACAGTAAGCCACAATGTTCTCAGTCACAGTTGGTGTCTATTTTAAGACAGCCTGTCCAAAGCAGGTTATCAAGAACAGACATGGTGAATGAAAAGAAGAGAGACCCTGTAGAAGGAACTGGGCTTGTCTGATGGAGGCTGGAGATGGTACAAATGGCGATTCACAGTGAGATCTGGCCATGGAGCAGTGGCTGGCAGGTAAAAGGCAGGTGAAGATTTGAGAGTCTCTGAATGACGGAGCAGTGAGATGAGATGATGCAGGGCAAAGCAGCTCCTGGACTCCAGACCAAATGTGTGAGCTCTGACGCTCACCTGCACATCTCTGAGCAGTCTGTGATTCATCAGTCTGAGACCCAGCAAGAGCTGTGGGTGTTAGGGGGAGGAGGGTCCTTGGCAACCTGCATTTGTGGATTTCAAATATAACAGTGGAGCTTTTCCTTTCTTGGAATTGCAGTAGCAGTGGTTAGCTGGAGACAAGCTCTTGTCTCTCCTGGTGTGTCATGAGAAATTCTAAGTGTGTCTTTGGGAGTTCTAAAAAACCAAGTTTTACTCTATGATTGCTTAGGAGAGGAGCTAGCATGGTGGTAGAGCTAAGCCTGCCTCTTTAGTGGATTCTCACATGGGAAACTCTGTGTCCACTCTGTGGACTCCCAGTGATGACGGAAAACCTGAGATTAGGTGAATTCTGCCATCTCTTCCATACTTCATGGCATCCTTTGCTAGGGGAATTGAGGTGGTTGTAGGCTGGTTTGCCAAAAATTGCTGAAATGCTGCATTGACAGATTGCTATTTTGTGCAATGCAAATCTGGAGTGATAAAAGGCTTTACAAAGTCAGTCATTGTGAATCCTGTAGGAGATGACTATGATAACATAGCAAGTTCTTGTGCTTTTATTGTCTCAGGCAGCAATCCTCATCTTCTTCCTCAAAAATAGTAGAAATCGTTCTAAATGGAGTATTCCTCTTAGATTTTTAGTATTGTGTACTTGTCCTGGCTGAAACTAAGACAGTACTTTATTCTAAAAATTTTTTGAAGGAATGGTTATGCTGATAAAGCTGTGGAGTTTTTGGAACTTGTTGCCTCATCTTGTAACCTGAACTTTTCTGTACTTCAAAACAGGAAAAACTATCATACCTTTAAATTAATACTTAAATTACTTACGACAGAAACTCACTTTGTCTCTATCTGAAACAACGTTATTAAAATCCTGTCTAAATATTGAGTAATGGAATAATGACTTAACTAGCAATAAATACCTAAAAGTTTGTAGCAAAAAGTGTTAATTGCTTAACTTGTGAACAAAGTTGCCATTTACTTACTCTTGTGGTTGGTGTAATTTTAATTAATTATTGCTGTCTTACTAGAAAAGTGTAAGTTTAAAAGTTCAAATTATATAAGAAATCCATCCATACCATGGTTTAAGACAGGTAATATTCTCCTGATACTCAGCATGCATGAAAACCTCTGCTCTCTGCAGGAGCTGGTTACAGCTCCAGGTTTGGAAGTTTGAAGGTAACTGGTCTTTGTCACACAGCCTGGCTTGATACCAATTAATACAAAATCCACTGAAGTCCCCTTAACTTAAAAACAGTTTCCTGAAGTTTAAAAGCTGCCAGGTTTCTGAAATCATTCGCTTGTCCTGGAAAGACTGTCTGTACAGTGAAACAAGTAGGACTAGACACACAGGGTCAGTGAAAAATTTAGAATGAAAGATGAGGGGAAAGAAAAATAAAATCTTTTTTTATTTCAAAATAATAAAACATTAACTTTCTAAGTAGAAAAAGGACATTGAACCAGTTTCTCCATTGCATTTTAATAACAAGAATTTTTTCCTAAATAAAAGGGAATTTCTCTTATTAGATTTCCCAGAGACTTCCAAAATTTCCACTCAAAATTAATTTTCATCCCATTTTCTTACAGTGATAAATGAGATAAGGGAGTATGTAAAAAATCAAAAGTAAAATCAGAAGCACTGACTGTGATGCCCAAAAATGTTGGCAGTTTTTGGGAAAAGCACCACAGACATGCACTGGGAAGGTTATGGATAAATTGCAGTAACTCTAAAGATGTACCCACTACAATGGCTTTAAAGATAATGCACTATTGTAGAGAGGGAAAATGAACTTATTACTATGTCTAGCAAGAACCTGATACTTGATGGAGGACAGATTCAGCAACTCTTTATATCCTTTTGGTATAATCAAAGATTCAGGTAAAAATAGCAGAGGGGGAAAATAATGTAGGGAGAGGTCAGTTCTGCATTTAGAAACTTACAAATAGAAGGTTTGGAGATCTGTTTCTCCCCCACTGAGTCCTTACATAGCCAAATGGTACTCCTTTTTATCCCTCATGTCAGAGGTCATTGATAATTATTACTGACTCTCAGGATCCAAGCCTTGAAGCTAACAAAGGAAATTAGCACCAATCCACTTTCAGTTTTGACTGTAACTAGTTTTTGTTCAGATACAAATGCTCTAGTGACCTGTGCCTTGAAACATCAGCTTTCCCCCCCCAAAAACTTTAATCTTAGGTTTTTTTACTAAATAACTTTGGACTCCTGGAGTTACATCTCTTCCCTCTGGACAGGGAAGGTACCTAAGCTATTAAGTACAATTCCATGATTTTTTGGAAAAGTTCTTAGTATTAGGAAATTCTACCGTTTCCTGAGGCATAAACTGAGCTACACTTAAATTTCACTTTTGTGACAGGATTTTGCTAAGTCCACCAGCAGAATAGAGAGGTTCAAAGTAACTGTTCTTTGGCAGTCACTCAAATTGTGTGCTGTTCCAAAAGAAATGCATAAGGTTCCAATATAAAAACAGAAGAATTTCATGTTTGGATTCACTGACATAGTTCCTGTTCAGCAGAAATAATACTTGATACCCATGGCCAGTGTGGGTCCCACTGCATAGGTTGTATTTTGAGCTGTTACCAAATTTCTTTCCCTGTGTAACACAGAGACATACATGTATAACTTGTTTGTTAAGATAAAAAGATAATATAGTTAAGTTGGGAGAAAAATTCTGTCAAAGTGCTAGATTGACTGGAAAAATGCCTATGCCTTGGGAAGAAGGATAGTGCATAAATAGAATAATGAAAATTTAAAATAAATAAAGAGGTTTTTATTATTTAAACCTGAGGTCACAATAACCACACAATGTAAAGAATCTTGGTAATACACCAAAGCTTTCTTACTGATCTAAAGTTAAACTTTCCCTTCTCTGACTAAACTACAGAATCAACATTTTCATTATTCTTCAGCTGTAAAGTGTAAGTACAGCTGCCTTACAGAAAAGCCATTACCCTGCCAGTGAGAGTGCCTGGAGGAGAATGGAACCGTGTGGTGCAATGACAGCCAAAGTTGGAGTAATGGGGACAGAACTTTTAATTTAAAAGATTGTCTTCTAATTCAGAATCTACTGTGACACAGAGCTGACTATACCAAAAGTGTCACCCAGCCCAGGTGTATCAGAAGTCAGGTCTCTGAATGAATACAGTAAAGACTCCTGGATATTTTTCACTTACTACACTCTTGCTCCAGTGAGATAAGGGATTATTTCTGAGTATACTAAAATATAAAGATGTCTGCAGTAATGGAAATCCACTGAGGGAACTTTGGTCTTTCTTCATATGCACATTGCCTTTTCTTCAGTCCCTTAAAATCTTAATGTTTGCCGTCTTTTCAAAATTACCCTCGAACAATTTCATGGGAAAAATGACTCTTATAGAGTAAAAGCTAGGCTGGAACAGAAGATGATAGTTTTTTCAACACTTCTATTTTTAAAACCGTGAATGCAGATTAAACACTGACTGTTTCCTGATCCTATTTAACTCAAGATTTATTTACTATGCATTTCTAGTTTACAGGAGTAAATCATTAATTTGTAAAATGTCACTCGGTTAATGAGTTCTGCTAATTGCTTGGTGGTAGCTGAAGAAGTGGAAAAATGAATGCAGTTTTAAAACTGTTGCCTTCAGACTATAGCAGTGTATAAATCAATTCGGCTGATGCTTGCAAGTGTTATTCCTCTGGGTTTTCCTCTTTGTAAGTTAGAATAGATGTGGTGTTCTCCTCTTGATTATTGTGGCATAGTTCCTTACCCTGTTTCCTGCAGGATGAAGAAAATTCTGCTTAAGAAAAGAAACAAGAAAACAAGACTGTGACTATAGATTTTTACTTACTGAGGGAAATAACTTGGTGATAATCTTTAAACAGCTGCCCCATGATCCCCAGCTACTCTGAAGCCCTAGGATGAAGGAGGTATTTCTGTATGTTGAGGAGTTTGTAGAGAAAGAACCCCTTCTGAAGAAGAAAAGAAATATTTCCTGAAATTCACAGGCAAAATATTTCTTCCTATCCTTGTGAAGACAAGATCAGTGATATGCCCAGGTTTCCCCACTTCTCAGTGCAGATGCTGTGATTGGGGACATGCCAGAGGGAGGGACAAAAGTGTGCTCAAGACATGGGCTCCACTTCTTACAGTTGCTGACACCAGGGTTGTATTCGTTGCATTTAGTTTTAGTGGCAGCTAAATCCTAAGCTCTTGGACCCAGGAGATGCTTTGAAAATATCAGATTTTTGTAGTATGCACTGGCAGCTCTCATGATGTTGGGGAAATACTTGAAAACATGATTCAGTTGTACCAAAAGTTCTGCAGCCACAAGACAAGTTTAAAAAACAAACAAACAAACAAGACCGAAAAAAAAACCCAACCAAAAAAACTTCTATAAAAATCCCTCCTGATTGTAATGCCATGGGCAACTAAGGGAGCTGCTGGAGAGAGGAAAGGGCAGTGGCAGTTCAGAGCACTTGTGGCTCTGCTTGGGAGGAGCAGTGGGAGGCCTATGAGGGAAGACTATCCCAAAAAGTTTTCCTGCTGTGACAGAACTGATTGAACACGTCAGGTTAAGAGGACAAGGCTCAGGAATCACAGCTAATAATGTTTTTCATTTTAACATCTGTCTTCAGGGATCACAGCTTTTATTCTCCAGACCACAGAGGGGACATGTCACTGCCTTAAAGGTTCATGTTGTCTTCCTGGCTGCTTTTCAAATCCACTCTCTTCATCTGTAGGTCAAATGAGTGCTAAACATTCTGGATGAATTGTATCCTCAGATGCACTAAAAACACTACTAAATTTATTTATTCTGCTATAGATGCATATTAGGGTAGAATATTTCATTAACTTACTGAAATGCCACTTCAAAATATATATATATATATTTTAGAGTAATATCTAGAAATTTTTCAACAACAGATCAGTATAAGATTGCCAGGAGATAGGGAATAATTTATTGTTGCTTATCACCATATTTTTTCCTACCAGATAAGATTTTTTTCACTTTGCAAGCCAGAGTTCAGCAAATATGAGTGGGTGTTGAACATACTCTTCAGAAAAGTTTTCTTTTGTCCAAAGCAATATTGTTGTTTTGCTCAGTCTTTTATGCAACTGGCTATGGCCTAGAATTTCTCAGAAGGCTTGGTAGATATTTTCAGCATTTTACAATATAATTTCTGAGTGTGTGAAACTTAACATTGGTGAAAGTTGACATGAAAATGCATTCATTTCCTTAGCATGGAGAAATTCCAATTACAAGCAAGATGTTTAAATCCCTTTCAGTGGAGGTCTCTGCACAGTGGTATGGCTCTGTTACACAAGACTAACAAGTGTGTGCGCATTGGGATGACAGTGGAAGGGCAGATATGTAGTGGAAACCTTCTTCACTGTGCTACCATCCTCTTCCTCACTTTGGCTGCAGTAAGTATTGGTGGAAATGAGAAGCAGTTGTGAAGGAGCAGCTTTGTGGTGTCTTTTTTTTTTTTTTTTTTTGCCCTGAATGGAATTTTTACAATGAAAACTTGTGCATTTAAGTGTGTTGGTTTGAAACTAACATCCTTCCTCCGTGAGCTGATGCTCTGCCTGAGCTGTCAGTGCTCTGTGTCTCAGTGCAAGTGAGGAGGGCATAACAGGGAGGTTCCAGCCTTGTGGAATCCCTGCAGTGCCAGGCACCTCTGGAAAAAGCATACGAAAACAAGAGCTCAAGCAGCTGCTCTTTAGCTGATCACATGAACAATCCCAGGGTGAGCTGTGAGACCAACACACCTGCATGAGCATCCTCAGGGGCAGATGAGACAGCAGTTCAGAAACTCCTGCTTGCTAAAAGAGTTTAGAAGGAACTTAGCAATTAAAAGCAAGTTGCTAAATTCCACCACTTTTGTGGTAAATGAAATGAGGACTGATTGTTTATTGGGGCAGTTTACCAAATAGAATTGTCTGCTGCAAACAGAGTTGGTCCTGCTCATTATGAATGCCCTGCATCAACTATCTTAGTAAAAATCCAGTGTGCTGCTGTAGACAGTCAAGTTTGTTAAACGGGTCATTATTCCTGTCAGGGGTGTTTAGTCATGTGTGGCTGCTTATTGTTGTACAGTCAGGTCTGGTGTTCCTTACACAGCACCTGTATGATGGATGCATTGATCAATGCAGCGTTTCCAAGGACACAGAAATAAGAAATGCCAGCCCTGATAGCACTGGCTCCTGACTGAGGAGAAAAAAGTCAATGTCTTCATTTCAAAATGCTGCTTTTACAAGTTAATAGTACAAAACCAACTGTTTGACAGACTACTGTTGTTTGACATTGGAAACCACTGATTATAATAGAGTGTCTGTGGCTATGAAATGAATTGAAGTTTGCCAAGTTTCTTTAGGAGCAAAGACAAAAATCTCCAAGCCCATATTCTCATTCTAAATCCAAAACACAGCTACTAAAAAAAAAATTAACTCTATCCCAGATGAAAGCACTGAAAGCTGAAAGGACAGTCACTAGGCAACTAAAAAGGGTCAGAGGGGGGAAAAAATCCAAATAAATACTTAATCCAAATTAAATTTATTCTGTCCTGATACTGGAGCTAAGACAAAGTGATAGGGTTAATGAGAACTCTGAGCAGTTGTTGCACCTGTGGTCAAGAGAAGAGAAGGAAGAGGGTGGAAAATGGTATCTGAAAAGTTATGTAGGTTTGCTGTTTGAAATTGCCTGTTCTCAGTTCATTATGGATGATGGAACGGAAGAAGGAAAGATATAACCATCATTCCTCAGCTCGTGTGGGAAAAGGAGATAAGCATAAAAGCCTTAGCCTCCTTCTCCCTCAGGTTCCTGTAGAAGTTATCAGGAAAGACCAGCAGGGGCAGATATCTGGTGGCTGTTTCGGGCAAACCCCAGGAACATGCTGGTAGAGCTTTTCAGAAGCTAATCCACTTGTATACATCTGACTTGTGTCCTATAATAGAAAGCTTTTCTAAAGGTTTTTTTGTTTTGTTTTGTTTTGTTTTGTTTTTTTCTTTTCTGAGATTAAACCTCTATTATCCTTTATGCAGCGTTAAAGAAAATTAGGCTGGAGGTCAGAAGGCTTCGACAAATAATCATAGACCTCTCTGAAATTGCTGCTTATGACAACTGGCTTCTGCAAAAGCAAAATGAAACTGGCAAAACACACCTAAAAATTACAGAAGGAGTATCTGTATTGTGTCCCAGACAGAAATCTGAGGCAGGAAGATTTCGGGCAGAACTTCAAAATGGGAAGGGGCAGCTTAAGAACCAGGGGAGGTAGTGACTTTTAGGAATCCTGGTATTCTCTCTTTGCATTCCATCAAAGTATTGCTTCACTTCAATCATCAGTGCAAATCAATCCAAATTCCCTGACTACTAATTTTTCAGGTCAAAAATGACAATAAGGTTATACTGCTTCCTAAGAAACCCAGTTTCTTTAAAAGTGTTGCTTTTTGGGAGGGAGAGAATGTTTCAGTACATATTGTTACTTCACCTCATATTCCATGAATTCAGAGACTGGTGATATCTTGGAGGCTTGTTGTCAAAGTCAGAACAGTTTCCAGATGGGTACTAGCTTTGAAAACAGGATTTAAATTTTCTAGGAGATGTGCTTGTATTGGGAATTGTATAATATGCCATAATTTTGCTTGTAACATCAACAGTCTATGTGGCTTCTTGCTTTGCTGAACTGGAATAAATCAAAGGCATATCTCAGTGGAGGGAAAATAAAAAATGGCAAGAAGGCTTTGGTTTGTATTCTCCTCTGTTTCATTATCATACTTTGATGGGAATAAAATGTGAACTTTAAGGAAAATAATTACTTTTTTTTTTGGTTACAAAAATCACTATAAGAATGGTTTTAAGTAGAGGTGCTTTTTTTTTTTATTGGAGTTTTTTCTTTTTAATTTTTTGGAACATGATAAAATGTGACTATTTAAAAGCAAGAATTTCAACTCAGTGCTGGTGAGTCATGGTTTAGAGGACACTCAGAAATGATGCTGTGTGGTTGGTAGTGTTGCTGACATGCCACCCTCCACCCTCTGCCTCAGCACCATGTACTGCTCTTTTGGGGCCAGTTTCTATTTTCAGAGACATTTTGGGTTCAGCTTCTGATGAATGTGTGACAAACCCATCTGTGTTTCTTGCCAGATGTCAGTGTCGATGTGTGTGTACTACTCTTATTTCTTTCTTGTATTTGACCCAGTGGCCTCCAATGGCCCCAGGGAAGGATAGAAGAGGTTGGCTCAGTAGCCCCATGATGCTTGTGGAGTCCTGGGTCCCTGCAGACACCGTGGAGCAGCCCTGGTTCCTCTGCACTGGCCTCGATGTGACATGAGCCCCAGAGCCCAGTGTGGCAACAGGGAGAGCCTAAGTCTGAATCAAGTTTGATTTAGAGCTGCCTTGGTCAAGCAGATAGGGTGCCCCTTCACCACTCTGTATGCAGAAGTAGATTTTGAGGGATGGGCTTTTAACTGGTGAGAACACACCAGATTTTATGGCGGAGATAAAGGGTTTGGGTTGGGTTTTGGGTTTGGGGTTTTTTAGTCTCGGTGCTGTGGACTTCAGGGTGAAGATTTCTCCCAGCTGACAGGAGCAGCTACAGCTCTGTGTGTGTCACATCGTGTGTCACAGCTAGGGGAGCCGGCGGCGGGGTTCGGCGTGCGGGGCGCCGGGATGCTCCGGTGCCGCGCTGGGGCTGCCCGGCTCCCCAGCCCGCAGAGGCGGCCGGGGGGAACCTCGCGTCGGGCGGCGGCGCTCGCAGGGTTCGGGCGCTTGCGAGGAGCTGCAGGGCGCAGGGACCGGCTCCCCGTGAGGCTCCATCCCTTCCTCATTCCGCCCGTGAACGCCTCGCAAACCTGCACATGGATGACAGCTGCACAGCCCAAGCAGCGCATCCTTTCCCCGGCGCTTTGGAGGGATGGGACGTTCAATACGGACGGCGCCAGAGCCAGAAGGACTCTGGATGTCGGAGCACTCCTTGGGAGTGTACAAGTAAGGGGCGGAAAGGAGAGGAGCCCTGAGCTGGCCTGGAGTGCTCATACTCACCCCTCCTTGTCCTCTGTCACCTTCCTGGGGCAGCTCTGACAGGTGCTCCTGCTGCAGAGGTGTCCTGGGACATTTGCTGATGCATCATGAGAGGTGTTCTGTCTGTGATGTAGTTATGGAAGTTACGGAGCTTTTGAACAGATGTTCATCTTACTGATCTTCTCCATTCGTGACTTGTTTGTTCCGTGTTGCCTCATTGCCATGGCTGGAATGTCAGTTCTGGGATTCGGGGAATTACAGGAAAACTGTAGATTCACTAGTAGGCTAGTATCCATTGAGCTAAAAGCTTGAATGCTTCCTAAACATTAGGCAAATAATGGAAGTTTGGAATTTACCCTCATAAAAACTCATGATCAAAAAAAAAAATTAAATTATTCTCAGGGTGGCCACACTGCATGAGTTTAGTGCTCCTGAGATTAGTAGAAGGGTCAATATAATTTATTATTCTTAGAGTGGTTTTGCATAGAGGTATTTTTAATGTATTGTTGCCTGTGACAGCTCAGAAAATTATTTCTCTGAGTCTTTGAATATTTGTTAGAGAAGATGAGATGTGATTAGTGAAGGTACAGGAGATGGATTTGTTCTTAATTTTTTTAGCACCTCATAAACTGGATGTACTTTGACCTGAAACAAAAAATAGTTCTTAGCTATTAAACATCTCAGCTGTGAGTTTCCAACTTGCTTTTTGTCAATGGTAAATATAAATTCAATTCAGGCAAGTTCATATGAAGAGAAATTTAAACACCAGGAAGTGTGGTTTTATTCCCACGTGATAATAGAAAACTGGATTTGACATTTCTCTGCCTTTCGTTTTTTCACTAATAGTCAGTCTTGTGGTGAAAGGGTAACATCACTTTTTAGAGCAATGTGTACTAACCTTTTCCTACACAGGGAGGCAAGATCTGTTGTGTGAGAGCAGGAAATGTCAGCAGTGGTGTCCAACTGCTCACACATTTGGGCAGGTTTTCTCAGAGCTCCAAACCAAGTTATAGACGGGGGTCAACTCAAAATGTCCAACCACCACCAGAGGGTTTCAAAGCCTTTCACTGCCACATGTAGGCTGTTCATGGCCTCAGACAGGTTCAGGATGCTGCAAGGATGTTCTATGAGCAGTATTTTCCCCTTAGGTTAGGGAATTGCAAATTATTAATTATAGGAGAGAAACCAGCCTGCAAGGCAGAGCATGAAAGCAAACCACTATATAAATTTAGCTGAAGTGGTTAAGATGTCTGTTGAGGAGACAAAACTCAAAGTTAAGGTATTCCACTCTTTTCCTCACCATCGTCCTCTTCCCTCAAAGCTGACAAAGTAATTCTTCAGGGAATAGATACCACAGAGAATTTTGAGTTAAAAAGGACCCACAAGGATCATCAAAGTGCAACTCCTGTCCCTGCACAGGACAGCCCCAAGAATCACACCATGTGCCTGAGAGCATCGTGTGGAAATACCTGGGAGGAGATATAATCCAGGTGACATTAATTTTGCTGCAAATGTATTACATGGATTAATGTAGGTCTGTGTCAGGTTCCTTTAGTGACCCATAATGTTTCTGCACCTGCATATTTATGGCACCACACCTGGAATCACTGAAGTTTCAAAAGCCTCTCAGAACTCCAAAAACTCTCACTTATGAGAAAAACCTTGAAGCAGCTTCCCAAGCATCCTGCAAGGCCTCAGGGCTTACAGAAATATCATATGAGACATAAGAAATGTTCCTTTGAGTCACAGAGAATTAGACTCCATACAGAAAGGATTCTTCAGGCAGTGAATGACTAAGCCTGATGCCATGAAGATGATCTGGGGGCTCTGTTGCAGCCGTCCTGGTGGAAGGTCATGGAAGGAGAGTTCTTTATAATTTTTTCCTGTGACGTGATGTAAGTTCTATAATGTCAAGACACTACAGCCAATAAAAATGTTTACAAAGGAATATGAGAAAAAAGGCTGAAGAGATGTGTCATCTTCAAATCTGACTTTAAAATACAAAAGGGTGCCAATTGGAAAAAAAATGCAAAATATATTTGGTGGGCAAGAAGATAGAGTAAGGGCCAGCTAAGCGAAACAGTTGAGGACAATGACAAATGCAAAAATGATGCAGTTGGGTGAAAGGATTGTACCTGTCCTTTTAAGAAGTTGGACAAAGTAAATGAGACGAGAGAAATCCCTGAATACTTAAGTAAAGAGCTTGAGGGAGAAAATTGAATGTCTTAAGTATTTGGTGCAGAGCAAAGTCATTTGAAGGGCTGATGGATTTTGTGTGAGAGCAGTTGTTACTCAGCTAGAGGCGGGGAGTTCCACAATATATTGGTATTATCTGTGGCTGTAGTCTCTGTATCCCCTAAACTAAGTAGCAGGATGAGAAAAGGCACAGTGAATATCAAAGGCATATAAAAGAATTTCTACAAGAAGAAGGAATTTGCTGGTAACTGCACTCCACTATTTTATGTCTACCATTACTTTCTGTGGGCAAAATGCCAGCAAAATGAAGCGTCTAGAGAGAACCATAATTTATGATCTGCTGGTTTGAGTTTGTGGACCACTGAGCTGGGCCTGCTTCATAATTAATTTGTTCCTTCTGCAGGTGTTTTCAAGTGATGCCTCTCATGATTGCACAGAGACTGTACCAGATCCCTGGTGAGAGAGGTGGGGTTTTCTTGTGGCACGTCCCATCTCCAACACTTCAGGAACTTCCCCTGAGGCAGAACAGCAGTGTTCAGAGGTAGCTAGGCTACTACCTCTGTAGTGTGTGCACTGCTAGTAAAAGGGGTAATTTGGATGTTAGCATACCTCCTTTTATTTCCAATTTGTCTAAAGAACAGAAAACTGTGAAGCTGAGTTTTGCCTCACTGGTACTGTTGCCACAGAGTAACTCTTGATGGCTATGGAAGGAAAAACCAGCCCAACAGGGCCAGTGAGTTAATTTTCATTTAGACAGGGATTTAAACCAAACCAAACCAAGCCCAAACCCCAAACCCTTGCTGTTCAGAGAAAAAGGACTTGTTTGATGGGGCCATAGGCACTTGTTCTGTCTGTTCCCTGAGCTCTCTGGAGTGTTTATCTGTCAGCAGAGTAACTGCTGGGAGGGATGGCAATGGGATCAGGCCATGAGGTACTAACATTTATAATCCACTGTGTTTTTAATGATCTCTGTTAAACACAGGGGAAAAAACTTCTGATGCTAGAGTGGAAAATCTAAAAAACTACCCATTTCCAAAGCCACCAGTGACTGCAGAGGGATTCCAGTTTCTATAAACAGAATAAAAAAGTGAGCAGAACTTCTTCCAAATTTGTGCCTGGTTAAGGAGCCACAGATATCCTGCCTATGGATTGTGGAGGTCATGGTGACAACTGTAGACTGAAGGAAGAAGTCTGGAGTGCAGAAAAGCTATGGGTTGGGAGCCTAAAGAAAATGCTACCTAAAAGGAAAGCATGAAAAATATTGAAAAAGGAGTTTAGCTCAGAGGAGGAAGAAGAGGGATGGGACTATAACAGCATTTTATCTATTATTCAAGGCTGTTGCAAAGAGGAAGGGGATAATTTATTTTGTGTAGCCATCCTGGATAGATCAGGAAGACATTAGGACAAACTTTATAACAGTAACATATTTCTGAGCCTAGTAGAACACCAACACTGCCATAAGGGGACCATACAGGCTCCTTCATGTGACACTCTTAAAAATGCTCCATAAAAGTATCTATCAGGAAGAGCAAACTAGAGCTGGCCATGTTTTGTCACTCTGCAGGTGAGATCCACATTGAACAACCAGAAATTAGGACTGTTTCTACAAAACCAAGCAATGCCAAACCTTAAGGTTTCGTGTGTAATGGAATGGGGCAGGTGGTGACCTTCCAACTAAAAGAAGTGTTCACTGCATTGCCCACAGGTTTTAGTTGAGAGTGCAGAAAGATCTTAGTTGCCTGAGCACATGCTGGTCTTTCCTGTTTATCTGTTTTCTGTAAAGTGAAAGCTCTTTACCTTTGTTTCTGATCAGTGCCAACACTTCATGGAGTGCTCTTAGGGCTCAAAGCCCTTCTGGCTCTTTTGAAAAGCTTTCTTACACAAAAGTGAGGGAAGAGCAGAACAGATGCTTAAAAATGGCTGTAAGGTGAAGATATCCTCTTTGGGAGATACAAGCACATGATATTTATATGTGTGTATGTCTATATAAATAGGAACACACGGTAAAGCTGTATTCTCTATTGTGAAAGAGTAGCTTTATTTTAGCTTCACTTTAGAACACCTTAAAAAGAAATGAAGAAGGAAGTGGGAAACCAGTGTTTCTTCCAGTCCTTGGGAACTGACCCTGATCACCATGACATTTCAAAAATAGAGTGTGACCTGTCTCTAACATCTGCCAGGTCACTTGGCACTCACAGTTGTGTCGGAGCAGAGGCCACAGGCTTGTGTGTGTTCAGTTTGTGTAAATGTTCCTTAACCTGGTCCTCCTCCATGGAGGGCAAGTTTTCCTGTATTCAGACTTTTCCTGCAGGACAGAGCCTCAGAAGAGGAGTCAGTTGCAGGCTGATGATTCGCTGCATGTGAGCTGGAAGCTAATTTGAGTTGATGAGCTTTGGCTCTTTATGTCAGTTCTTTGAAAGAAACATGGGATGTGCTGGATCACCTCTCCTGTGGGATGGTGATAAACAGAGACAGCCCAGCTGCCCTGGCAACTGGGCTGGGGGGCACATGGTCTGCCTCTAATCAGACACAGAAGAACAGCAAGTGAGACCTGAGAATCTGCAACATTCAACATTATCTGAAAGGACTGAGCTGTGGAAAGCAAACTTTGGGTTTTTTCCTCTCTCTTATATCTCAACTGCCAAGTTATTGATCTGGGGATATGTTCAAAGACACAAGGTCTCAGGTGCAGCACAGCACTGGAGCACAGCTTCCCCTGCAGAGAAGCCAAGGGGCTGTGAATGTGTGAGATCCTGAGACGGGGTATAAGAGACTGGGGGAGCAGGCACTGGTCTGAGAGAATTTCATGCCAAGAGCTTTTGTCTTTTTGCTTGAGACGCTTCTTCTCCAGCTGAGAGGTATGTCTGGCTTGCGTAAGAACTGCTGTCAGAGCTGACCAAAGCTTTTTAACTAAACAAGGAACACTTCTTTTAAACAGATTTTTTTTTCCATTAAAAGATGATGTTCTGGCCAGCTATTATGCAGTTATACTAAGGGTTTCTGTGTCAGAATGAATTGAAGCTTAAACGAGGGTATTACGTGACTGGACTTGTAAATCTTCTGGGTTACATGCAGGGGCTATTACAACATTGGGAAGCGTTTGGTCAGACTTTAATTTCTATCTTCCCAAACCAAAAAGTTTTGCTGTTTACAGAGGAATGTAGGAATGAATGGGGGGGATCATCAACACATGTCATGATATTGTAGGTGTGACGTCTCTTGGAAATGGGTAACAACTGAAACAAGTCTGGCAGTATTTGTGTTTCAGAGGATTGCTCATAGCTGAACGATGCTGGCATTTTCTATGTCATGTAATGTTGAAGACTGAGGTTTTTGCCTTTTGCCTATCAGATTTAAATATGGGAATGTTGTAAATAAGTATTAGGGCTGTCAGGAACAGTTGTTGTTGGTAGCGATCAGGATTCATGCATGGCACATATGCTTTCTGGCATCCTTCAAACCCCAATATCAAATTCTCACTGATAGCCAAGATATTTCATGACTGAAATATGCTATTTTTCTTCAAAAATCCAGCCTTCTCTCAGAGATAGAACCTTTATACAACTGGGATTTTCTAAGCAGCTACAGGTTGTGATCCTGACTGTGATAGGAAGAAAAATCATTTTGTGCTGTTTTCCCTTGGCCAAATGGGAGATAGAGGCTCTGAACTTCATGGTGTCAGTGTCCCATGGCAGTGGGACCAAGATTTTTTGCCTACATATTCAGCCTGGAAGATGCTTCTGAGATTTGAAGATTGCTTCTGAGCAAGAGGATTCCCTGGTAAAACAGATGCTTGATGTTGATCCTGTAGGCCTTTTACTTTCTTATTTCTTGGCACAAGGCTCTAGGAAAGAGCAGTGCTGTGGAGGGGAATAGGCATTATGCTGTCCTGTCTCCTGGACCAAGTGGGGGGACTGAAGGGTTTTTCCTTCTTGTTCTCTTCCATTTGAACTACTCGGGTCTGAAGAAATCTGCTTTTTATCATCTGCCTAGCTGGAGGAAGCCACAGACCAGGCAATTGTAAGTTACAGTGTGTTTTCTCTTGCTTCCAAAGAGGAGCGATACAGCTCCTTGGTTGGCAGTATAGGTGAGCTGGAAGATCATGCCCAGTCCTCCAGGAGAAGGCAATTTTAGCTCTCTTTCAGAGAAACAATTTCAGAGTTATGGTCTCCTATCCTTCAGGAATGAGGACTCCATTTCACTTGAAGACCTCCCTCTGTACATTGCTGGGTATCCTCTTTTCCTGGTTAATGGTTGTTTACTCCCCTTTTCTGTTTGGGCTCTTTCCTCCAAGGAGTTATCCCAAACACTTGCAAGAATTTGGAGCCATAAAAAATTCCTGGAAAATATTTTAGTTTTTGTCCTTTGTTGTGTGGCAAAACCCAACAACTGTGCAAATTTCGTGAGCAGAACTGTAGTATTAAAATAATTTTAGCATCCCTTTGGCGTGAGTCAAAAAATCATGTCTAGTCTCACCACGTAGCTCTGCAAGTCTTGGTATTTATTTGCTTTCTGTTGATGCGCTGAAGAAATGTACTTTTGATGAGTCATATTCCCAGAAAAACTTTCCCCTTTCCTTCAAGCTTGACCAGTAGGTCAGTTTAGAACAGTAATATTTCCTGAAGGTTGTTCATAAACATTGGCTTTAAACTCTTCCTTTGACCCAGACTCAGGGTCCCAGTCTGAGAAACATGCAGCTTTTTCTAGCTGCTAGAAAAATTCTCTCACAATCTCTAATGTAAGATAATTCAAAGTGTTTTGAGATACGGAAATCTTACCTCTTCCAACTTAGAAAAATAACAGCTACAAGTCTTCCCTGTTCCACTTTAATTTTTCAAGGAAGAAGTTGAAACAATAGTGAGGAGATATCTCCCATTCATTATCCATTGTCAGTTTATCACTGGCAACTGGGATGATTATGGAAATAAGCAACATTTCTGGAGAAATAATTTGGATCTGTTCAGAGCTAATTCTAATCTGAAAGGACTAAAATCCTTCCATATGTCTGTCAAAAGTTCATCTGTATCAGAGAGCGGGGAGCGAGGAGCAGTGTCAGTCTGTAAAGCACCAGGCAGCACGAGTGGCTGATCTTTGTGGTGTCAGTGTCAAATCACATGCTTACAGAAAGGGTCTTTTTGGTTCAGAGTTGGCAAACATGGCTTGTTCTGGAGCCCATCATTCCAGTATCACATTTGCTCCTTGTTAGTGTTTTTCCCCTTCAGTCATCACCCCCTCCTTGTTCATTTTCTAGCTGGTCTGGTGTACTTGATCACATCGCTTTGGCAGTCTAGGACGTAAATTTGAAGGGAATTGAATTCTTCCTCACAAGAGAGGGACTGACAGTATGACACCAGAGAAGAGATTCCCTCATCTGTTGCAGACCGTAATTTCTAAGGAGTGCTTTTTCACCTTCTGTGAGGATGTACGTGGTCATGTGCATATCGCAGTGAGGTGAAGCTGGGCGTTGTAAGCTCTGAAGCACAAGAGATATGACATTTTCATGAGGAAAGCAGCAGTTGTGTTATTAACTGGTGGCTTGAAGGAAATTTTCAGGCCAGGTATCTTTTTTCATTTGGCAATTAACATCCAATGCCAGCTGTATTTGTACAGAAATCCTAGTTGAGAGTGTTCCATTAGTAGTAGACTGACAGGTCTCTTAAAGTGCCATCTGTGATTCTTAGAGGGTGCTGTGACAGCACCAAAATAACTTCAGAAGAGCCTGCAGCACAGAGAGAGAATGAGAAATTCCTGGTGTATTTATCCTACTCACAACAAAAAAGGGAATTGAAGCAATAGATTCCTGCAGGGATAACAAGGCATCTTATTTCCACCTCTTTCTTATCCTTACCTCCCTTTTCTCAGAACTAACTTCTTCTCACTGAACTTCCTGGCTTCAAGGAGGTTCCTGTGGCAGCACCTGATCCTGACACTGAACTTTATTGCTAAATTCTTGTTGAGGGGGAAAACTGCCTTCTCTTGGCTTTTCCTACAGGCCACAAACTCTATTCTTACTTTGATGTAGGGTTCCATTAAATCTACAGTGTGAAAGAAAATTGAATTTCGAGTCACTCATTTTCAGGCTTTGTTTTGGCAAGGATTCTCAAAACCAAATAAGGGGTGTTAAATAGGACTTTTTAAAAAAAAGTCAAAATGAGGAAAATAGCTGCTTCCCAAAGGCATTGTAGCAAACAATGGAAAAGTAGAAAGTAGATGGAAAGTAGAAAATCTGTCTGTCCTTTTCCACCTTACAAATGAGATGGAAAATAGAGTACTTGAGAACCTTCAGAGATTTATATAAAATATAGAGTCCCATTACTGTTTCAGTTATTGAAACAAGTAGAACAAAAGTACAAATACTCTGCCAATTACACTGGATAAATTGGAAGCCTTGGTAAGAATATTCAGCTAACTAAAGAAACCAGAACTACATGATGAAAATGTTTTCTCATTTGCTGGAAGTCTACTTTCCCCTCTCCTCCTGGCCAAAACTACAGTATGAATCCAGTGAATAAGACCAGCAGTGATAACCAGCCAAAACAGGGGAATTTTGGCTGTTCTGAGGAGTATCTGCCATGCTCACCTCTGCACCTTTGGGCCCGCCTTAGTCTCTGTTCTTTCATTTTTCTTTTATTTTCAGAATTCCTGAGAGAATTGCTACTGAAAACAAAGTAATGTGACATGTGATACAGAAATAGGGGAAATAAACCTGAAGAATGCCTTTTTGAGGAGATATTAGAAGTTAAGGGGAGTGCTGTAATGAGGTGTTCTCAAGGTACTCAAATCACCTTCCAGTCCTTCACCTCCCTTGCTGTCAGCACTGCTGGCAGAGTGAGCATGGTACTCTCTTGGAATGTCTCAAAGCACCAGCTTGAAATTTAATTCAGCACATTTTTTAGAACCTTTCCACATTTCATACCTTTTTAAAAGCAGATACAGAATTCTTATGTGACAACAATTTTTACATTAAATTTCCTTTGTTTGATTTTAAACCTTTTTTATGTAATCCACTCAGAGATGTTGACTTCTAATGTGCAAAATTAATCACTGTACTCAGCTCTAAAACTATCGCAAATATCTACAAAAGGGGAAGTTCTTGGAAACTGCTTAGGTGGCAGGTTTCTGAAGATTTAGCAGCTTGGGAGTTCAAGATTAAAATGGCTTTACTGGTCCTGAGAAAGTGAAATTTTAGATAAAAATTTACTGTAAAAGAATCAGAAGAAATATTTGGAGTGTTCAGAAAAATGAGGATTTCCAAACACTGCAAGTAAGAACAATTGGAAATGACTGCTCATGGGATTCTCAAAATGTTGTTTAATGGAGGTTTTCTGAGTTTATTTTTATCAACAAGGATGTGGTTTTATTTACTTGATCTTTAAAATTCCTATATCTGGTTTTATTTTCTTATTTTGATATCACACAGAAGGCTGACACTGTAATTCTTACACTGTTTTTGCACAAGCTCTGGTGCTAGAAATATGACAGAGAGAAGCTGAGTAGAGTAGCCTCCAGGGACTAGAGTTTCCATAACAGAAAGAATTAAATAAGCTACAACAACCTCGAAGTGATTTTCATTTAGAGGGGCAAGTGAAAACTGTGGTACAACACACACACTGTCAGAGGCACAAACACCCATCACCTCAGCATGTCTGGGTGAGAGCTTTTTAGCTATTCAGAAAAGAGAGGGCCACACTTATCACAGACAAATTAAGAATAGGGTTGGATGCTTTTTGGATGTGGGACACTGCATATATGGGGAATACCAGTGCTGTTTTGTCATGTCTGAAGGACTCTTTTAAAGCATGGAATGTGTGGCTTGAGTGCTCCTCTGTGAGTCCATCCAGCACTGGGAAAACTCTTCTTTTCTCAGCATGGGATTTCATTCTCCAAAATTCATTCCAAAGACAACAAGGATAAAACCCAAGAAAGTCTATCTCTGACAAGTGAGCAGACTACTTTGGAAAACCAGGAGCACAAGTGGTTTTCCAGTTACCCATGATGAGCTGAAGAACTGCATATTCTAGGGTAGAATGTCTTTTCTTTAACAAATAGGAAATTTTATTCTGCTAGGAGAGAGAGAACACTGGAAACAGAGTACTAACATCTGAAGTGAGCTCAGCCTTTCCTCATGAATAGCTTGCCTTGGGACAGAAGCAGATGAATGTCCTGTCGCTGTCTTTGTTACTGTCTCTAGAGGGCAGTCCCATGCCGCAGCACTGGCCACCAGGAAAGCGCTGGAGCTGAGGCTTTTGATGTGAAGCATTGCTGCTGCATTTGCTTCATGAAAGGAGCAAACATTGGTAAAATTAAAATGTAATGAATGTTATTAGTCTTATGCACGAGGCTTAAATTCTCCCTGAGTGAACACCTGGTGAATGAACATGCAGCTTCTTTGGTTTCATTGGAGGTGTCCTGGATTACAGAAGCTGAGGAGAGAAGATTTTGTGTAGAAACAAGTGATGGGCTACAGTGACAATAAGCAGCTTATAGGAACCTGTAGGGAAGATGGCAAGCTGAGTTTAAATACTCTCTCTTATTACACTGAAAGAAAGAAATGCAGCTACAAGGTCACTATTTAATGTTGGTACACAGCAGTGAGTTAAAATGCAGTGGATTTAAGTGCTGTGTGAACTGGGCTGTTTGCTGAGATGACTTAAATTCTCCAGGTGCCTTTTTTTCACATACCCCATGTTTCCCTCAAGTCAAACATGTAAAGCTGTCCTGCCACTTCATTGGGAGCTGCTGTCAGTGGAGCAAGAGCCAGCTGCAGTACACAGTGATCAAGCAGGAAACAAGAGATTCCCCTTTGCAAACAAAAACTCAATGGAAGTAAAGAGAAGGTGAGAAATTATCAACAATGGAAATGTATTATCTCAAACAAGGGCCTGAGAATATATCTGGAGGATTTTGCTGAGCTTTCATCACCATATTTTTGTGGTAATTTCCATTTGCCAAGAACAGCTTCAGATAATCTCTCTAATACTGGTTAAGACAATACATCTGTGAGAGGAGAAAAAAACCAAACAAATAAAAGGATTGGCCTTTTCTAGACTTTTTCCTTTTTTTCTGATTGTGGTAGAAGAAAGTTTCACTGAGGTCTTTGCCCTTAAATTGTGTGATGTGACAAACCTTGTATGTGGGAGATTTTACTTATCTGGGTATGGCACTAGCAGATATATTGACATTTTTTCACATGTCTGTGTCCTCACTTTGCTCCTGCTCTCACATGCATGGGCAGTGAGGTCTCAGGGAGGTGTCACAGGTCTGGCCCCAGAGCAGGAAAGCAAGTGGTAACACTGGCATTTTTCGGAGTTGTACCATTGTGTATTTCAGACCAACATGAAGACAGCTGACAGAAGCTCTTTCTCATTATTGTAACTCTATTCATAACAGATTTTTCTAGGAAAAGCTGAGCAATATCCCTCTTGTCTTGACTTCATAGTAGCACCTGTATTTATGTTCAAAGCTGACACTCAGGATACCTGAAATACAGACTCTCTTAAATTTAATAATCCCCTTCCTGAAATTTGAGAGAGTTCAATCTGTTGTAGTTTAAGGGGACATTAAGTAATGTCCAAGCTTTATATTCTTAGCTAAAGTCAGAATATTACTTGAGCACTTAAAATGGGACTTAAACTTTTAGAAGTCTGACTAAGCCCAGAAATATGACTATGGAAGCTCTTGCTTGGAGGCTGCCTGTGCTTTGAGGCTCCATGAAAATGCCTCTGGAAGCATAAAGGTTTCCCAAGTTCTTACAGTTTTCTTTAATCTGTCTTGCCCTGCACATTAAGTGGCTGTCGCTTTCCTAAAACTTATTAACATAACTACACCGTAGCTCAATTTAAGCCCACTTTAATCTGTTTATTAGCAATTTAATATTTCTACTAAAAATTAACAATGAAACACAGTTAACATTATGATTAATCTACTTCCCATGTTAAAAGGTCTGTCTGCAGTGGTTTTTTCTGTGCTGTTTTAGAATGACAATTGCAAGACCTTTAAAAAAATGTAATGGGAGCTGTGTAGTGCTATTGGTGCTTGTGAATTTGCAAGGTTGGATAACTGATATTGCTTTTATTATTATATAGTTCCATAAAAATCAATTAAAATACATACAGAGGGCATGATTGTTCTCATGTGACCTCTTCACTGATGCATGGGTTTGACAGCTTCTGGAGAAAACATGCTCTGAGCATAATAGATAAGACAGATAAATATTATGAATGTGAGCAGACATGTAGAAAATTGCCTCTTTTCCAGGAGTTCCTTGGGATTAAGCTGTTTCAGAAACAGAGCTTAGTTCTCCCTAGACATTTCAAGATATCTCATCAAGTATTTGTCCAAGTACCATCTCTGAATTGTCTGCAGTACATTCAGTACAAATCATGAGGGCTTTGGTCTGGGGGATTGTGTTCAGTTTTTGTTCTGATTCAGACTTTGAGTATGACCTTGGACAAAACTTCTGGTATTCAACTTGTATTTCTTTGTGCCTGTAATCTGAGATACCTCAGAAGTACATGACTTAAAACACCGAAGAATCATTTGGCTGAAAAGGAAAAGAATAATTCACATCTCTCTTCTAATATTGTTTATTGGACAAACTGATTTTGTTAATTTTTGGAATGCAATGATTTCCAGAGAAAAAATGCTGACCTGCACCATGGAGGTTAACTGGTCTTAAATTGTTTTTTTACAATGCATGGACATAGTGATTGTAACTTTTTAATCCTCATTACATATTTTTCTTAAACTACTAGAAATTTTACCACAAACATTAATTGAGGGTGTCACACTGCTCTGAAACTGGAAGCATTATATATGTCATGGCAGTCTTGAAAGCTGTGGCTAATTACAGGTGGGAAGATCTATGAGCATAAAAGGAAATATAATGTAAATCAAATTGGATAAAGGTTCCTCTTCACAGAAGACCCTCAACTTAGGATACAAGACGCTAAATCACAGTAATTCATTAGAATGTGTAAATCTACCCTTGATGTAAAAGAAGAATTACACCTGTTTAATGCCTTTTAAAAACGCTGTCCCCTTTAAACAGATGCTTTATTTGTAAAGCAAAGCAGTGCTGTGATTTGCTGCAGGCATTTCAAAGCCATTTCGGGATTAGTGGTCAGTGTGCTGTTTCTAAGGGCATGTGAAGGGCAAGAATCTGCATGAAGACACAAATAGTCTTAATGCCAAACTTGCACTATTGACTTTATAATATTTATTGGTTCAGGGTGGAGTCAATAAGGTTTTTGGCATGGGTACGAGAGGACTGATAAAGAACATGTTGAATGTGTGTTACAGTCAAGGCTTGCTAGGGAAGAACACATTTCATCTGGGCAGAATATGAAATTGAGATTCCCTTATTTTAACACAGATGATCACACTTATGATTGACTTTTATTTTTGAGTAGCAGAAACATTTATAACAGAGAATCTTGAAAGAAGTGCTTCCAGATCCCTATTTCAGCATTGTTTAGATGAAAAAAACCTCTTCCATTATGCTTCAGACCTTTCAGGAAGGCTGCCTTCATTTTTATGAGTTCTCATTTGACTGGTTCATTTATAATGATCACTGCTGCATATATAAAACCCTAGGCTTTCCAGGTGTGCAGGTCCTACAAAGTTGCCAGGCATCTTGGGCACAAGTACACTTTCATATTTTTTAAATCTGGAAAAGGTTTACAGAGGTAAAGGAGGACAGATCAAGAGTGTGAGACAGCGTCTAGTCATCCCAAGTTCATCAGACTTCTGTTACAGCCTGATGGATACCATTTTAATCCCTTTCGTCCTAGTGCAGGAATAATAGTATCCGTTTTTCTCATCTGTTGCTTTTCAGACTTTTCCATAATTGAATATTATGCAAGACACAATTGCAATATGACTTAGCTTTACAGGCCAGCAAACTACCAGTCTGTGGAATGTTTAGCTGGCTAGTTTCAAGATTTCTATGCACAGTGAAACTCTTCAAGGTGGGAAATTATGGCAAATATTTCCCATACTGATGAGAACTTGAGCAATGTCGAACTACCAAGCCCAGACTACCAGTTGTAGTCACAATCAAATTTGGGAACCATTCTTGCTTTGCCTAGTGCTTAGCCTGTTGGCTTCTCCCTCTTGCATATTTCTGTCCCCAGGCCTTGGTATGGTGCTTATGGTGAGGTTATTCTCAGCAAACTTTGCACAGAGTTTCTGGCAGAGCCTGCAGTTTTCTGGTAGAGGCTTCTTGCCGCGTTTTGAAGAAAGAGCTAGATGAGCTTGCCGGAGATTGGTCCATTGGATTTGTGAGCCTTGCAGACTTCAAGGACACAGAGCTTGAGTTTGGGGTCCATTCTACCCAATTCCAAGAGAAATTCAGTAAGCAGAAGGAACAGATGACTTATATGAGCCGGTCTTCAAGTTGTGAGCCACTGTAGGGGACAGGCATTGTTTTGGTAGGAGGGTGGTGGATGAGCTGAATGATTTGAGATGATACAGAGCTGGATCAGGGGACAAGAGCCTCCATCATGCCCCATGCCAGCTGAAATAGTTGGCAGAGAGGAGGAGAATCCTCTGCCTGGCACAGACTTTACTGAAGTGATTGCACTTCTCAGGAACTCTGGAGAAGTAGTGTTTCTCTAGAGCACTCTGTTTATTAGACCTTGCTCTGGGGTCTAGAAGGACACCAAATAAAAGAAGTGGTGGCCTATTAGCATTGCTTTCTATGTTTTGATGAAAAAGGGGCTTCAAAAAGGAAACTGAAACCCCCAGTATTAAAGTATCAAGCTATGGAATAGTGCTATGTTTATGCTCTCCTGCTGTCATCGGTGATCTGTATCAGTGAGAAGGCTTCGTTCCTGGCTTTCATAATTGCACTGGGTGCTCCTTGATTTCTGAAAGTACAAAGACCAGAAAAAACAGCTTCAGACACACTCCATAGGTGCAGACCCCCATGAGGAAATTTGGCCCTAAAACTACCACTAGAATTCCTCTCCTGAGGGAACTTAGATCTTCCTCACTCATGCACTTTAGGTGGCCCTAGGGAAGGACAAGTGGAGTTGAAGTATTTAATCCCCTGGGATGCATATAATGATCCCATCCACATGACAACCAAGGCAGTCAGTGATGCAGGGCGGGTGGATTACACTGAAGACTTGTAGTTGATACAAACATTTTCAATGAAAGGCTTATGCTGCACTAGGGCATTGTTTCTGCGTAGATCTACAGGCAGTCTTTTTGGGTTCCTGACCACATGAGAAGGAACACGCCCATTTACGTGCACTTTTTGTAAGATATGCATTATCATACATATATATCACTGCAAAAACAATAGGCAGCTACCAAAATATTTGGGGCAGTAGCAATTAGATAGCATTAAAAATATTTTGCCATATTTTAGCAAGACAGTTCAAGAGGAATTGTCTTCACTTTGTACAAATCAGCACCACTAAACTGAGCAGATACAGTGAGCTCTAAATATGTACACAAGAATATATGAACAAAATAATGCCACATTGTTTAAAAAAAATGCTGCCAAAGGTCTGTTCCAAGGTTTTAAGGGAAGAGAAATGACTGGAAAGTGGCTCATTGAATTGCTTTGGAGTAGACACCAATATGATTCAAGGAGGTTTTTTTCTGAACCATAGCATTGTGATGGTATTTTACTGTTTTCACTCTTCTCACTATATTGTGCTTTCTTGAACGAAGGGAGGAGTAAAATCCATGACATGAACTCTCAAAGCTTAGCCTGTGATTTTCTAATTTATTTTACTTCTTCCTCTATTTTTCAAAGCATTGATTCACTGGCTTGTTGTTCTGCAGAAGAAAACAAAGTAGAGTTTGTAATAGTCCCTTGAGGCATAAAAAATCAGTGGAATTAATTTGCTGCTTATAAACATTCATTTGGACTAAGTCTTTACAGAATTTGAAAATAGATGCACTTAGCCTGTCAGAAACAATTTGTAGGCAAAACTTTCTATTCTCAGCAGAAAAGTCTCACCCTTAGCAATTCCTTTAGAAATGGAAGGAAAGACAAAAATATAGTTTTATTGGCTTTGTCATACCCTTATCTAATTACTTTTTGAGAGCATATTTCTTCCTTCTAGCCTCCAGGAACTCGGAATCCTTTAAGGCTCTGCTGCAATAAGCATATCACATAAATAAATTGAGAATAGTTAAGCATCCCCTGCAAATATCCTTTCTGTTTTACAGACAAGAATTAATTTGGCTGCCGAGATAAGCAAAAGGTTCTACAGAAGAGACAATATATGATTTACAGGAAGGACAGCATGCAGTCCTCTTGATTTAGATTAAACAATTGCAGAAAGGCATGATTCTTATAACTCATTTATGCTCCAGGCTTCTTATTCAACAACTCTTAGCAATATATTTCTTAAGAAGCAGAAAACTTACTTATAACTTTCTATTGCAAACTTTCTTTATCACTATAGTGAATTACCCCTTATTGATTTTTTTTTTTTTAGCAAACGCCTCTGTGTGCTGACAAGGTTCTCTGTTGTATGTAGGGATACTCTGAGCCAAGACATGAAAGATGCTGAATACATCTAAGTTCTACTTCCCTGCCTGTTCCTGGTGTTGGCCTTAGGTGTGTGAGATGGACTGTCTCTGATACCATGCAGTTTTACCTCATCTGTGCCTACAGGCTACAATCATTCTGCACTTCCCCAAAAAGCCATAGGAGCACAGGGTTTTACAAGTCCATGACCTAATTTAAAAGTATCTTTCTTGAACTTGACCAAAACCTCTCCTTTCTTTGTCTTCTGTACATTGCCCATTCTTCTGATATTTCTGATAATCCTGCCAATCTTAAGCAATAATGTTAGAGTCTCCATAAAGGTATTTAACAATCAATTGAAAGTGAAGGTTTTTAAAAGGGTCCATGATTTAGATGATTCACGTATCTTCTCTAATATACTGAATACACTGATACACCAAACAGTTATCCAAGTCCTAAGAGAGTTCGTTATTTTAAGGGCGGAAAGTAGTGAAAATATGTTACACAGCCCTCACAATACAGTCTCAAAATTTTTGCTTATTTCTGGACAACATAACTCTTCTGCAGATGAAATTTTTAAACACAGAAGTCGGCTGTTACATTGAAGCTGCTGCATTTGCAGACCTAATGTTCTTCAGGCTGACTGACGATCTGCAGCTTGTACTAATTTAGTGGAATTTGCAGCTAATTGACATACTTGTAGCTGTCAAGACTGAAATGGTAAGCAGGTGCTAAAACAGTGACATATGTACTGAGATGTAGGTACCAAGGACAGAGTGATCTCAAGCATCTACATGGTTTCCATTAAGACTTCCAGAAATTAAATGCTACATGACAGATAACATAGATAATTCAGTATTTATAGATTTTATAATTAAAAAGCAAGTCTGCTATGTACTTATTGTACTTATAGCTAAACACGACATCTAATAGAAGCTTGCAGTTATAGCACCATGCTGGGCTGTGACAAGGTAAGAAAGTGACGTCTAGTATTTCAACATTCATAACTGAATCTCCATTTGCTATTTGAAATGCTGGCGATATAAACCAGTCTTGAATCCTTGGGGCAGCCTAGCATCACAGGTATAAGATACATATCTGTTGCCTTGCATTTTAAAGTAAATGAAATGTATTTTGTTGAGGAAATAAATGTCACTGGAATGCAAAGAAGCTTGTATTCTTAGTTGCTTTAGGGGTACAGACACAGAAAACTGGGAAGGCAAATATCTAGGAAACTAATGGCAGCAGATAAAAGACTACAAAGAATGGTGATGAAAGATTAATTGACTTTTCACATGCTGATGCTTTTATACTACACTTAACAGAATCTTAGTGTGCTCTCGTGATCATCCGCCTTAATTCCTCTGCTCAGTCTCTGAGATGCCAAATCTGTTTGCTTTACTTGGACAATAAAAAGAAAAATATTGCACAATATTTTGCCCAATCAGACTTCCGGCTTCTGATTAAATCTGGAGTGGTGAGCTGCAATTACTGTTTTGAAAGCTCCTATGATTTGCTTGTGGTGCAGGAGGCCAACCACATCCAGGGCTGCATCAGAAGCAGTGTGGCCAACAGGTCAAGGGAGGTAATTCTCCCCCTCTACTCCACTCTCATGAGGCCATACCTTGAGTACTGCATCCAACAGTTCTGGATTTCATGTTTTCCAATGCAAACAGTCCATCCTGCCAAGATAATTCCTTAGGACACCAAAATGCATGAGGCTAGGGGTGACACTCACTGATGTCACTTCTGCAGTAAGCATGCTTTGCAGGTGTTCATAATGGCCAGAACAAACTGGACCCAATCTGTGGGGTCTGTTCTGAGAAAAAAGAGGACATGGATGACCAGTTCATAGGAGGACTACCTAGAAGGCTTTAAAAATCCTTTCAGCCAAAATGAGTGGCTAAAACCTGCCTGCAACATAATTTTGAAATAATGTTTTGCACCAGTTATTACATATATAGACAAATAGATTTTTTGTAATGCATGTACTTTCTTTCTTCATGTAATTTCTCTTAATTATAGTGCGTAATGCTTTACAATGGGTAGTTTAATGCAAATTACTTTGTTGAATGTATTAAGGTAAAGATGAGAGCTGAAAATGAGGAGAATGGCTGGTGCATCTTGTGCTAATTCCTGTATAGCAGAAGTGAGAATCTGGAAATATGTTTGTAGGTGCTGGTAGTTCTCCTTAGGACAGGAGATTTTACTTGGAAACAGATTGGAAGTGAAGAATACTTTACCTGGTGGGTCATGGAAAAACATGGGTAGTTTCAGAATTAGAATTGTTGAATGCATCAGGCATGGTTGATGTGATGTGCTTCTAGTTCTAATTTTTATAAGCTTGATGGACAGATTGAAAAATCTGGACTGGACAAGCAAAAATAAACATATGCATGATGAGAGATGTGTGAGAAAAAGGCATTTTTTTCATTTTTTTTTAACATGTTGAAAGAGAAGCCCAGAAGATAAGGAGCTACTGTGTATGTCACAAATATCTATAGCTCGATAATCATGGAGCCAACTAAAGTTTGTTGGTAAGAACACACTGTGAAAAAAACAGGATGTGGCTGGAGAAGAGGGCCACATGGAGGTCAGGCAGCACTTTTCTGGGATGAATGGCCTTGTTCTGTCTCCTGGAGATAAGCACAACACACTACAGCACAAGTGCAGGAATGAGGTTGAGAAGTGGGCATGGGATGTCAATCAAAGGCCAATCCAGTAGGAGAGGTTCAAGACTGCCAAAAATCCCCCAAAGCCCTCTGAGCCATTTCCAGAAAGGTCTACAAGAATGGATTGTGCATGACACCTAAGTGGCATAAGAAAGTAAGAAACCTAGCTCCAGGGTGGGAGAAACCTGTCTATAGAAAAGTAACCCCACAACGTCTGGGCATGCATGCACCCCTGGACACCCCATCAGCTGGATCGGTGCTGGAGCCAGGACTGGTCATTCATTCATTCATTCATTCATTCATTCTCTCTCAAATAAAATTTGTCAGCTTTTGCAGACCCTCTGACTTCTGTTGTTCCTTTCAATGACAGGCATCTATGAATCTTGGGTGTTCTTTGCTCTTAAGGATGGGATGACACAATACTCCAGAGGATGTTGAATGTACAATTACAGGATATATATGGATAATTTGAGAATACATGTACACAATGGCATATATGCTTTTGTGTGGGGAAACGAGTCATCTTCTGCTGAAAACATGTGAAGTTCCACAAATGAGACATTTAAAAGTTAGAAATAGAAGCAATATAACGATATTCCTGTTATAATATTTTCTTTAGTAAACAATGTAATAATCGTTCCATGATTTTCAATTAGTTTTCAAAATGTATAGTTTGAGAAAATCTGTCTTTCACTATCAGTCAGTATCTTTTCCAAGCATTGTGTGTTCTTACTAAAGAAAGTTACTGTAATCCTAAGAGGGAAGCTGTGAAAGATTTTAACATGCACATAGTTTCCACTTCTTTCATGGAAACATGACTTTGTTTCTGGTAGGCTTGACAGCAGGGTACTGCTGCCTCTTTGTGCCTGGGTGACTGGCTGAGTGCCACTGCATCAGCATGTTCTTACCGGTAGTTCAGTCCTGTAAAGCATCATTTACTTAAATGTGACAACAAGTTGAATTCACCCTATCTTACTCAATACACACACCAATAAATGTCTGTTTTGAAGCAGCTGAGTCAGCTTGTGCCCAACAGCCAGGGTTTGTTCCAGTCTGCATGAGAGAACTGACATAAACCAGCTGATGATCCAACTATAAAGATGACTTAATGCTGCAAGTGTAGAACATGTTTTCTTTTTCTATTTACCTGTAATGTAAAAATATCCTCTGTAGCGTGTGTTTTTTGTTGTGAAGTTTTCTTATAAACCACAAGGTTTTCCCCAAATTCCAGCTCAATCATAATTCCCCAAGAGAGATTTTCACCTGTAAATTTCTGAGCAGGGTCATCTACCATTATATTTGGTATGTGAACTGTATCCTGATCTTGGTTTACAAACACAAAGAATTTTTTTTCACTTGTAATTGTGTTTGCTTCTCCATGAGATACTTTTAATAAGGTTTTTGTATAGCAGATTTGCCTATATGCAAAGGAAAAGTTTAAAAGTTTTTTGAAAACTCCTCTCAGCCAAATAATATTGTTCACAAGCTATGATAGAGTCCTGCCTAGGCTAAGAGGCAAGGCGAGGGTGACTCACTTCTTGCCTCACCTTGAGAAATTGTTATATGGCTATATGCCTACGTTTATATGACTTTCTAGATTTTATGCAATGATTTTTTCTTGGAAAACTCTGTAAGTCATGTCAAACTTCCCAGTCCAAACAGGTACGGGGTGCATAGGGTCTGCTATGCGTACTGCGATAGAATTTCTTATATCCCTGTATGACAAACAGCATAGCAGGGATTCTTCTGATCAGTGAGATCTATGAGTGGAAATACAAATCATTAAAATAAAAACCTGGCTGGCTTACAAGATATGGGAAGAAGGTATTGCTTTTTATTCATACTGCAGAACCACAGCAGAATGCTGGATGGCCCCTTTGTTAAGAAATGATGTTAGAAATTTCCACATTTATGTCTAATTATGAAAAGATAACTCACAGATCTGAAGATGTTTTTCTCTCTATGATAAAGGCATTACAGAGAGTCCAGTACAGTTCACCTAAAACATCTTATTACTAAGACTAAGGGATTTTGGGTTCTAAACTGTTGTAGTGCTAGGTTTAGCTTAGCAAGCTGCGGCTTTCCCTGAGAGCTCAGCGGGGCTGCTTAGGGCAGTGTGATCATTGTCGCCCTCCCGTAGTCCTTTTTGGATGGCTCCGTGGTTTTGCTCTGGTGGCTGTCAGCTTTACAACACAGTGATGGTGAAGGAGGTGAGAAGGGTCTCTCCATAATGGCTTCAGAGGGCCTTTAATGGTTACATCCCGTCCCGGCGATCCCCAGAGGCAGAGAGACCTCATCATCCGGGCGCAGAGGGGTTTTGTCAGGGGCTCAGGGGCGGTACATGGGTGGAGTTGGGGTACAGGAACCAATAGGGAGAGCCTGAGGGAGAGGCCAGGACTAAGGGGAATGTGGGGGAGGAGCAGATGGGATCAGAAAAGCAGTGGGTAAACAGATTGCCACACTAAACCTTTGTTTGTACCTGCTACAAACTGTACTGTTAGTGTCTTTTCTAATAGTTGCCATAAAAACTAAATTCTTTAATGCCTTTATGTGAGTCCTACACATATTTTTCTGTCAGATCCTCACTTTGTCCCTTTACCAGCCACCCAATCTTACGCCAGATTTCCTTGTGTTCTGTAAAGTCTCAGTTTACTGTTTCTGAAGTCGTAGCACCTGTGTATTATAGGTTGAGCCTAAAATTAGGCAATATGTCTCTTCTTTGCTGCAATGAGAGGCTAAGCCTAGGGCAAAATTATGAGAAGACTTGCGTGTAGTCCAGCATGCCTGTTGTCCTCCCCATGTCTCATTGTGTAGTGATGCGCAGGGAAGTGCTGCCTCAGGTGGTATCACCTCCACAGAAGAAAATCAAAGACTAGAACTGGCACCTGTCCATCAGGTGTAGCATAAATTTTGCACCACTTTTTTAAGTGGACAGATAGTGATAGGACAATGCTTATAAACAGAAAGAGGAGAGATTTAGATTAGGTGTTAGGAAGAAACTATTTACTCAGAAGGTAGTAAGACACTACAAGTGTGGAAGTTGTGGATGTCCTGTCCCTGGAAGAACTCAAGACCAGGTTGGATGGGGATCTAGGTAATCTGACCTAGTGGATGCCATGGTGGGAAGTTGAAACAGGATGATCTTTTGGGTCCATTCCACCCCCAGCCATTCTCTGATTCAATGATTCTCTGATAATTGAACCAATCACACGCTGATGATGCAATGAAATGGGGTAGTTGACCTATCTCACGGTGATAGGTCACATTCACTCACTCATAAGTCACATTCACTTATGAACAGTTCTCCTTGTTGTACATAGTTGATATGTGACTTTCGTGAGTTGAAATGAAATAAAAAGACAAATGTACAAAAGACAAAAAGATGAAAGATCAGCTGTTCTCAACAATGGCTTCTGGGGTAAAATGAACTCAGCATTGGAAACAACCTACCTGAGACAGAAGTAGTTTTTTTCCTGATATATTCACAGAATTCTAGTTGGTTATTGGGGCTCAAATTACAGAATTTTTGAATAGTTCAAATTATGCAAGATTAATCCCCTCCTTGCTCTAGAAACTGCATTGATGCCGTTCAAGAAGTTGACTGACTGACAGCTCCTTGAAAATATGTGGGCCAAGTGTCTTTTCATGGGAAGAATATAAAGGCTGTGTCAATCCCAAGGACTAATTGCAAACATAAATAAGCCATCTGCGAAATGCAACAATTTATTCCAATGTCCATTTCTTCTTAATGTGCTTCTAAAGGGCCACAGTCTGGTTTAAATTTCACTCTTGAACACTGGCCACAGACACTGGAGGATTACAAAAGCCATGCATATGCATATCCAGAGATGGAGCCAGATCTTTGGCTGACACAAAGAAATTGAACACTATGTAAATGAAGACAAATATTAAGTTCACTCCATCTTTTGGATTTGCCTCTTCATAATTTCTTAACTAGTCTCATTCTGTAAAAATCCCCCATTTCTCAATTCCACGTCAAATGAGTTTAACTTTGGATTTCATGTGAGATCTAACAAGTTAGAGCTCTAAATTGTTATCACCCGTAAGTAGGAAATTTCTCCTCTGACTCTATTATTATAGTGGATGGTTTCCTAGACACATCCACAAATTCATAAACAGATTCTAGCCTCATAAAAAAATCAGTTAAAAGCCACAAACAATTCTCTTAGAACTTGCAGCATATATTACTTGGCAATCAACATACATTTCTTCTTGCAAAATAAAATTTGTGAGACTATTAAACTAAGGGAGAAAATAATATCATTTGGAGGAGCTCTCTATGCCTTACAAGAGTGCAATGCAAGTTTCTCTGTTGCTAGTGCCCAGGGCCTCTTTCATCTCACTGAACACAGCAATGTCATCTCCCTTAATTAAAAGCCCACGATTTTTGCAACTTTGAATCTATAGCCAGAGCCTCACTAAGAAAAGTGGTGGATTTGCAGTTACCTGAGATAGTACCTCAGCTCAGGCAGGTGGCACAATTAGCAACCGAAAAGTTCCTTCCTTAGGTTTTTTCTCCTGGCCTGGAACTGAATACTACTCTAAATGGAATGGATTCTCTACTGTGTCCCTTAGTTGAATATCATGCTTCTGTCAAGAATAAACTTGTGAAGCTTCTTCAAGAGCATGACTATTCTTGCTTCTGTCTTTAAAATATAGGTGCACTTCATAAACAGTGTTTAAAATTGTGTTTTAATGTTTGTTGTAATAACTGTGTTTAAAAACACTTATAAACAATGCTTGAAATTATGCCCAGCAGGTTAGTCTTCCTAAACATACTGATTCTTGCAATTTACTTTAGATTTTGCAAGGTTTATGCTTATTGCATATCTGATATTTATTCTTGCATTTTACATATCTCAGTGATAATTTACAACAAAAAAAAGAAGGGTTGTTTGTTTGGTTTGGGTTTTTTTTTCTTCTTTTTATAAAGGCCTATTGAAACTTTCTTCATAGAGTTTATTAGGACAAAAATTTGTGCATTATGAATGTGCTTAAATTCATTAATTTGATTCCTCCTCAGAACTAATCCAATTTGCAGCTGTCTGATGAATGTGTGTGGCTACATTCGATCACCAACAGGAAAATTATGGAAGACAGTCTGTACCCAGGAAAAGCAGTATTAGTCACAAATAACCCTTTGTCCGTGGTGATGTTTGGTAGCTGAGAGTGCCTGGGAGGGTGGCAGGGGGTGCCATGTGGCTGCCCCACCATCCAGAGGCCAACAGCATGTACCACATCTGGGGCCAGGGTGTGGGGTGAGGCTGGAAGGCTTAAAACTGCGCTATCTGCTGCACAACCCCTCCTCCACAGGGCACCTCAGAGACCCTGAGAGCAGAGTTAGCCATAACCCTCACCAGTGAGCTGAGGAACACCCCAGTAAAGTCCTTTGGTAAGACCCATGGAGATCACTGGACCTCTGGAGACGTAGAGGAGATGCCTCTCTGCTGAGGAACTGCCCACATGGCAGCCTTGAGGAGAAGCAGGCAGCTGCCCAAGCCAGCAAAGCCGAAGAGCTAGCTGGTGATCTGGACTTCTCCCTGTCCATGGTCTCAGTGCAAGCGATGTATTTTGTTACAGGTGTAAAATATCTGGGCCCGATCCCATCCTTCTTGCTCTGTGGTGATTGCATCATTATTGCCAATTACACTTTGCAGTTACTCATGGATTTTCATCTTATTGTTTTATGAACTGCAACTAATTAATCCTCTCATTCCTCTCAGCTTAACAGACACTATTGAGAATCATCTGCATTTTTGTTTCAGTTGAAGAACCACAGCAGAGTTTTCAGGAGGCTTGTCAGTGTAATTAGAGGAGTCAAGGTGGTGGAAATTGGTCTCCCATCACTTGGAATCTGAGCACAGCTCTGGCTATGCATCTGTTATTTGGAGGAGTCACACCGTAAAATTAATAGCTGTGAGATGAAATGAGGATGAGTCTTGTTGTCTTTTGTTTGATGTGTCTCAGTTTCTGAAGACGGTCAGGGCCAACCTATTCCATTGACAGAGAGACACTGGCAGATACTGTCTGGCAGTCAGTTGTTGAGATTTAGTTCAGAGAGACTGGCAGAAGTTGTCCTGAGTGCTGAAACATTTTCCTTTTCAATTATCTTATTTCTCAGCTTCCTATCAGGCTTCATGCTGAGACAAAGCTGTTGCTGAATGCTAAATACCTGCTGCTAGAGGAAAACGGTATTTTTTTCTGCAAGTAATTTTTCCAGTTCTACATGCATGAACACAGACAGCTATGGACTGTGGTCACAGTCAGTGTACTCTCTGATGTACAGAGGTGTACAACAGAAATGACGATGCTATTTAAAAATACTGCATAAATCCACAGCTTAAAAATACTTTGCTTTACATTCACTGTCCAATACATGGTTCCCCCGTTGCAAATAACCACATTTGTCTTCAAAACATCTTTCTGTGTCAGGCCAACCCTAAACAGTCTCAATACCTGGGGACAAGGTTCCTGAAGTGTGTCCTGGCTGCACCTCCAAAGAGAGGCAGGGGCAAAGAGCTGAAGGAGCAGAGTGCTGCCTGCTCAGCAGATCAAATAAATGGCACTCCCAAATTTGACCAGGCCAAGGAAACCAACCTGTTAAACAAACCTTAAGGCAGAGTGATTTCCCAGAAGGTACACTTTTAGGGCCTTCTTATTTTTCACTCTGGTCCCTGCCCAGTTGAGCTGAAAGGGAACTGATTTTGTTTTGCTTCTCTTAACTGTCAGCTTCTTACTTAGACCATGTCTAGAGAAGGTCAGCAAAGCTGATGAAGGGTCTGGAGCAGAAGTCTTATGAGGATAAGCTGAGGGAGCTGGGGTTGTTTAGCCTGGGAAAAAGAAAGCTTAGGGGAGACCTTATCACTCTCTCTATAATTACCTGAAAGGAGGCTGTAGTGAGGTGGGGGTCGATCTATTCGCTCAGATAACAAGTTACAGGATGAGAGAAAATGGCCTCAAGTTGCACAGGAGAGGTTTAGATTGGGTATTAGGAAAAATTTCTTCTCTGAAAGGGTGATCAAGCACTGGAACAGGCTGCCCGAAGGAGTGGTGGAGTCACCATCCCTGGAGGCATTGAAAAGACGTGCAGATGTAGCACTTGGGGACATGGTTCAGTGGTGGACGTGACAGTGCTGAGTTAACAGTTGGACTCAGTGATCTCAAAGCTCTTTTCTAACCTGATTCCATGATTGTCTCCATGGTCTTGCTTTTGCAACACATGTTGCGCTGGTGGATTGGTCTAAATGCATTCACTGGTGCCAGCTTTCTGCTGTCAGTATTCATTGGATTCAGCTGAAAAAGTTAAAACCAGAACTGAAATAAAGGAAAGATGTTCTTACTGTACAGACTGTACTGTCTGACACAGGAGAGACTCATTATGGCGTATGTTATGAAACTGCTGTTTCCTTTTGTTGTAACATTGTGTATCTTTTAAATGTTTCCATAGTGAACAAAATTACCACCTCATTTTAAAAAGATGTGTAGGCTACGACCTATGAGTATGACAGCTGTCTGGAAAGGTGATGCAAAATGCAGACCTGCTGAGTGATCTAAACTGCACCGACCCAAAAAACTTCAAGACTAAAAAAAAGAAAACCATTTTCGTTGTGGACTCACAATTTACCTAGTCTTAAAAGGAAGAAAAACATGCTTTCCCCCAGGGTATCCTTTTGGAAATACAACTCACTTTTCAGGGTTAGATATGTGAAGACAATGTCTTTTTTTCAGCATGGATAGAGGATTTAAAACCTCCATTCTGTTAGGTGGGCTGTCGTGTAAAAAGAAGGAATACATGACAGCTGCAAGGAGATCCACGGGAATTCTGTCTTGGCAAGGACAGCAGACTCTGCCCTAGCTGAGAGCAAAACCCCTCTGCCCTCATGATCTGCTGCAAAAGCTAGATTCAACCCTTCTGTTTGTTACATGACCATTGTAAGAAGAAATACTAACAGTGTGGAAAAGGAAAAAGAAATCAGTAATCAAATCCTTAAGTATTTTCTTAAAATACAATTTCATAAAAAGCCGTGTATATATCGTTGTCAAAAGAAGAAAACTTAATTTTTAAAATTTTAAGGTTTTTCAGAAGTCAGAAAATTTTTCCTGTGATGTTTTTTGCAGTTTTACAAAGGAATGTTGCATAAATAAACTCTGGAGATGTTTTCTTCTGTGTTCAGCGAGCACAACCCATGAGCCTGATGCCAGAGAGGAACTACGATAATTCTGTACACAGCATGGCTTGACCGATGCAGGGATGAAAACTCTCCAGTTATTTCTGCAGCGTGGGAGTGTATTTACACAAGGTGGGCTCTTATTCTAAGTGGGGCAACTGAAACCCAGCTGCTCTGAAAAGCCATTTTTTGCATACATCACTCTTGGGGAAACCTGGCAGGCTCCCTCTGCTGCAGTGTGCCCTGGGCCTTATTAAAAAGAAAAGAACAGGTAAGAGGGGAAGCAAAGATTGTTAAAGGATTCAATTTTTTTTTCTTTGCTTCAATCTTCACAAAAATTTAAGACAATATGATAATTTAAATTAAGTAGTTACAGAAGGGAGAGAAGTTCACAAGAGGCTAAAGAGCAGACTCAAGTATATTTAGCTAATGGAGGTGTGCTACAATTCCTTGGCAAAGCAATATTAAAAAGCACTTTATAAGGGAATTTAAAGAAGCAGCCAAGGTAGTTTGTGAAACACTAGCTCTTACCTGGAGACTTAATGAAGGACAGGGAAGGTCTTAGAAGACTGGAAAAGAATCAACGTTATGCATTTTTAAAAGGCAGAAGGTCCATAACTTTTTGTTTTCTTTTTTTTCCTGAACTTTGATAACTGCAAAGGTTCTGCTCAAGTTATTAATTTTGATTTGCAAGATGATAAAATGGGTTTGTTAAGAACAGAGCATAATAAAATAGTCTAATTTCCTGACAAGTTGTCTGGCCTGGTGAATTAGGAAAATGTGAACCATGACCTAAGTAGAGTTTTTGGCAGTGTCTCCCAGGATATTCTCAAAAGAGGCATTCTTAAAAGCAGGCAACACATATAAAAAGATGGCCACCAAAACTTACCATCCCTGTATGAAAGAATACAGCTTTCAGAGAGAAATGGGGAATTTTTAGTCAGTCTGGAAAAGTATTTCAGATGTGGAAAGACCTGTCAGAATATTTTGACCTTTTGAGTATATTGAGGTTGTATAAGCATTACAGGTGTCAGGGTGTTGGGAAAGCTATTGGCCCTGCACTGAGTTTGTGATTACACTGAACAAAAAGTAAATTGGTATCATGCCATCTGCAGAAGATGTTCTTCCCCAGTCAAATTGCCTCAATATCTTTATAAAATATGTGCATTACAGTTTTAAAATATCACAGTTGAATCTAGAGGCCACTGATGAGTTTCTGTGGTAAAACTTGTACTTCCCCCCCATCCTGCCCATGAAAGAAACACAAATTCTTTCATATCCTCTAAAACTTAATGTACCAAAGGGCCAGTGGCCATGAATATAATCTCCAGTCCAGAACATTTGCATAACAGTCAGTCCGAACGGAGTTTTGACCTAATTGCTTTTGGCTAATTATGCTTTTTCTTTATGGTCAATGACCCCTTATAGCATGGTTTTAATGTAGTGCTCTTCAAATGAAGAGCTATTTTCTTATGGGTTTTCTGCTGTTTTTTTTTTTTAAATCCAATCACTTTACTTTTAAATATATTTTTGACTTCATTGAAACAAGTCTTTCTACCTCTTCAGCTTTCTGTTGGGTAGTTTGAAACAGCTCATAGCTTGATACTTAACACTAAAATGTAAGAGGATGTGGCAAGTTAGCCCTGGTTGGATGCCAGGTGCCCACCAAAGCCATTCTATCACTCACCTCCTCAGCTGGATAGGGGAGAGAAAACATAATGAAAGGCTCATGGGTGGAGATAAGGACAGGGAGAGATAACGCAGCAGTTACTGCCACAGGACATGGGCTCATCTTGGGAAAACTGACTGAATTTATTATCAATCAAATCAGACTACGATAATGAGAAATAAAACCAAATCTTAAAACACCTTCCCACCATCCCTCCCTCCTTCCCAGGCTTAACTTTACTCTTGATTTTTCTACCTCTCCTCCAATGGCACAGAGGGACATGGAACAGGGGCTGCAGTCAGTTCATCACGTCTCTGCCACTCCTTCCTCCTCAGGGGGAGGACTCCTCACACTCTTCTGCTACAGCTTCTTGTCAGTTTTCCAGAACGCATTCCCAAAAACTGTAATTCTCAGTGAAATAAAATTGCTCATTTTTCCTGGAGTTGGGGACTAGAAAATTATGATGGCTTCACCTCCAAGGCAGTTCACTGGTTGGTTTACCTGGAAATAAAAGATCAGAAAGCTTCCAGCCTCAGCAGTTCATTACCCTGCCAAGTACATTGGCAGCAAAGAAGGTGAAGTATGAAAGGTGTCTGGAAAGCACTTTTTTGCTGGTAACCTGCCTGACTTTTAACCTTGAAGTTAATCAAAGTTGACAGTATTCCATAAGGTACTTTGACTTAAGAAATATACAGCTGTAGAATATCTAATTGGAATTTTTCATAACAGTGGTAACTGCCAAGAAACATAGAAAATATTTGCCATTTGGTTTGTTGCACGATGCCTTTATCTGAGACTTCTGATGTACAAGCTGAAGTGAATAACCAGTTCATCTTAAAGCCCCACTGCACTTTTCCAGGAGTGAGAAACTGTAGGAGTCAGACTCTACTGGAAGCATAGTAAGCAGATGCAGTACACAGATGCTTCTTGAAGTACCAAAAATGAGGTGTAAAAGTGAGACTTTCATGGGCAAGGGAGTTATCAAACTAAATATAGGTGCATTTTTTTTCCTTTTGCATGTCCCATGTGAATTTTAGAGAATTTGTAAAAGATGGGTGGCTAGGTGCTGCTTCTATACCAGAATTTTTAATGTGAGAAGAGCAGCATGACCTACCGTAGTACCACAGTGCCTGGAGTAAGGAAATAGGAGAGAATAAATTTTGTGGGGCAAGGCAGACTTTCTTTTATAAGTACTGACCACAGATTAACAAAGTCAAAACATCTGAGTGCTGAAGAGAAAAGGTGTTGTCCAGGTTAAATTAAGGCTGTTTATTTTATGAGAAAAGAAATTGTACTAAGCTGTCCTGAAACTCTCCTACAGTGAGGTCGAGTGACTTAGCAGAAACACATTTGAGGAGAAAAGGCAGCTCTTTTCCTGAATCTTTCCTAACTAATCAGAGTGCTTGCAAGTGAGCGGGAAGATTCCAGCAAGAGCTGGAAGCTTGCCTATAAAGCATTTTATTCAACTGTGGAATGCTGAAAAAGACAAGAAAAGTGCAACAGACTCTCTTTCCCCTCCCTTTAACCTCACAATTTTTATGAGGCTGAGGGGTCAGAGCAAGGCCAGTTTGGCACAGTAAAATTTTCCAGACTCCATTTTTTCTGGTTTAGATAATAGATTAAAAAGGATGGCGGTGTTTTGTGTGAGAGCTTATTTTTCTCCCGTTTTTTCTTTTGTCTTTTTTTTTTTCATCAGATTCCCCTAAGAGATTAAAAAAAACCCCATTAAACCACTCCTCAAGATCTATTCTGCATAACAGACTCTGCATGTTAGCTCAGGTATAAAATAAAACCTTGAGAATACATGTGGAGTATTTGTCAAGCTTGCACAAACTCACTTTTGCTTTAATGAATGGCACTTTCCAGTTTTGACACGTGGTTATTCCGTTATGTGACTAAACTGTGCATGACCAGAGGCACACAATGATTTCAGTCTTTACCATTTCCTCACAAACTTTCTTCCCTTTTTAAATTAGATTTAAGGTAGCAACTTCCCAGACTGTCTTTCCCATGATTCTTTGATGACTGGGCTGCTAGTTTTTGCCCCAGAATAAATATATTCCCAATTTGAAATAACAGACCCCTTTCCTTAATATCAGCATGTGCCTGGGAGTAAGGGACATACTCTGATTTTACTGCTGTAGCATTTATCATGCTGTGTATATATAGAGGGGCACTGAGTTCTCAGAGTTAGACCAAAACACTGCTGTCCCTTCACTACTTGTCAGTGTTGTCTGTCATTTACACCAAAGACAAACAAGGTCTTTTTTTAATTCTCTTTAAAACTTGAAATTACTCAAAAATATGCAAAATAATTTTTAGAGCCCGCTGGGGAATTGCCTGGGAGACATCAGCCTCTAATCACGTACAAGGCCTCACAGAGGCTCTGGAATATGATTCTGTAGTAATATAAAAGAAGCTATTCATAGTTGCAAAATGAAGCAATTACGACTGATTTCCCCAGTGTCTTGTAGCCTGTAAACACAGTAACACATTTTGAGCTGATGAACAAATTCATAAAGATTTAAGTCTGAGAGTTGCTTCTGGAGGCAGGGACATCAACTATTATAACACCAGTCTCTCTGAGGGTCTTGGAGGCTTCTCTAGGCTGCAGGAAATGAGCAGGGAGAGGAAGGGTTGCTGCCATGTGAGGTGTTGGTGTCTGAAACAGGGTGGGGGTGTCCTTTCACAAAACAGGAATCCAACATCCCAGTTTCTGGATATTCAATGCATCACAAAGAGTGGGGCAATAAGGTATTTTCCTTGTAGTACTAGTAGCAGAACCTGTAGCACACGTTCTGATGCAATGAATGCTGAGGTTTCACTGAGATGTTACTGCTCCTACCTGGAGGAAATTCTGGTAAAGGTGTGGAGAAGGTGCACTGAAATCTGTTCCAGGAGGAAAGAGGTCAGTGATTATGGTGGATACTCTTTCTGTCTCAGCAGAAGAAATACATAATGTCCTTTTGTCTTAAATGTCTATCTGCATTTCTTAGTAATTACTAAAAATTTGGCCCCATCTGCCTACTTTGCCTGAGGAATTTTTAGTCAACTATAGTTGTTTAATCTCCCAAGTGTTTCTTTCCTTCTAGTTTTACATTCAAATGATGCTACTCTTGCAGACAACATTGTCAGGAAGAGAGAAGCACCATTTAAGAGTGGCACTCCTGACTGCTGTTTTGGGGCAGTGAACGTGAGAAAATTGCATCTCTGCAGGCCTGGTTCATCTGCCTGAAGCTTGAGGTGTGAGCAGTCAGCAGTGAACTCCAGCTGACTACTGCATGCACTGTTCTGCTGAGGATGGAAAGAGGATGGAAACCTGCATGCCGACTTTACAAAGTGATGTTTTCTCAAAGAAATCTGAGCATTGGAACCCTGAGCCCAGCCCAGGTGCAATACTGTAGCACTAATACAATAAATAGGAAAATAATATAGAAACCCTAGGGCTGGGAAAGATAAGATTTTTTGCCTGTGTACAAAGATATATTTCTGAGAAAGAAAATGCATATGGGTGTTCAGATACCTGAAAGCACAATGGAAATGCTTTTCTGTCTCTTGGATTTGTGTTCACTCTTGCCTCAAAGCATTTCCACTTGAAATATCAAGTCAGAAGATTTTAATTTCAGCATTTTTAACGGGAAATTAATTTACTGATTCAGAACACCAGGGAGGAGAAGGGAAAAGATGAGTGAGAGAAGGTACACAGGATGGAGGTGTTGTTTGGTCCAGACCATCGTGTGAAGTACCTTTCATGTGATGCTGATTTTGGTGCTGTGTGGTTGAAGAGCGGATGAAGTGTTTTAGATCTGTGTGCAACCATTTTTGTGTGACACAGCTGCTTCATGGTTTTGTCACTGTATTATACTAGGAAGCCAATTCTTAAGATGTGTTGGTGTTAATAATTATGCCTGCCAGAATTAACACACTGTGACTAAGCCTCCCACCAAACTCCTAGAGCAAGCACCCATGCATGTAATGACTTCCTACGCTGTCACTCATCCTGAAATACAGTCTATCCCACCATCAATCAAGTGGAAGCTGGCAGAGATGATAGGCTGAGATGCTCTCTTTAAACTTGCAGAGACAAAACGGCAGTCTTTGTTTCAGATAAAGGTGACCCAATAGCACTTTGCTGCCAACCAAAAGTATTAATCTGTGCAAAAGCACCCTTCAGGCAAGTCAAGTTAATCCTGTCAGAATGCCTCAGTGTTGCTATGGTCGTTACACAGAGCTCCTCATGGCCTATACTTGACCAGTGGAAAATCTTGTAAGATTTTCCTTTGAGAGATGCTGTGCTATCTTAGGCAGAGAACTTCCTGGCACATTCATCAAATATATACATAGTGTCTGATTCAGAAAGAGGGCAGGTGAAGAAAATGTGCTGCCTTACTTCATTTTATTACATGAAATTCAGATCAGAAAAAATCAGAAAAAAAAATTTTTCCACACCAGTGCATGCTCTCTTCCACAGTTTCATGGAAAATGTTAGCTACAAAAGGCAACAGTCTAGTATTCCACCTTGAATACTACAAAAGTTTTAGAAAACTAGCAAGTCTCAAGTGCCAGAAACTCTGTCAAGAATACCAGAGCACAGCAGGGGAGTATTTCCACTGAGCTAAGTAATTGGAAATAAAATGTGTGTTTAGAATCATACCTAACACCTCTGATAATACCAAGAAAATTGTCCACTAGAGATATGATTAGAGACATGAGAGAAAAATCAAGAGCCACAATTTTTTGCTACCAAAGTTTTAAAATTAGATGGAATTTAATTACTCTGTCATGAAATAAAAGGTGATGAATTACGTATTCTGCTTAATTGTTGTGTTAAAACCAATTACAAGTCAGGAGAGATGCTTTCAGCTTTGTCCTGCAGCAGTGATAACCTTTCTCATAAGCAATAACAAAACCTAGCTAGTCTCCTTGGTAATCATAACCTGTTTAGCAATGTTGTCAAGGTACTCTTGGCACACCTGTTTCAATATTTTATAATGTGTTGGCCTTTTTCTTCAAGGAATTTGAAATCTTATTTTTTGTTCTCAGTTACAGCAATGTCTTTTAGAATATACAGTACTCACAAGGTGTTTGACAGGGGATGAACCTTTTGTTCTGTACTTGCTTGGTCTTCACCTAAGATGTGGGAGATCCAACTGCTACAGGAATAGAGATCTGTAATAATAATGGATTCTTTGTTCTCTCTGGCATTATGAAGATTCATGGTAGATCCTTTTAAACTGAAGCTGTGTTACTGGAGTTGAGTGTCTGGGCTCAGTTCCAGCAGCTTAGACTCTAACTCCCCGCTAATGCTGCTCAGCAGATAAAGCCGGTTATTACTGTGCTCTGTTCTAGTGAGTGCCACCAGATTAAATACTCGGGAGAAACTCAGCAGCATCCTTGCAGCTTTGCCGACCTGAGAGGCTGCAGGCTGGTGTAAACCTGCTCTGCCTGCAGACTGCACCACGAGGGTGTCAGCCAGCTCTAAGCTGTAATGCCAGTTCTTGTGACACCCTGGTGTTGAGCCTAAGCTGCCAACTCCCAGGCAAGGTCTATAATCTCAAGATGTGCTGTGTTATCACCATGGGGTTTTTCATCCTAGAAAAAAGAAGGTTAAGGAGGGCAACCACCACTGATCTAAGGAGGGATTATAGTGAAGACAGGCTCTTCTTGGAGTATACAATGAAAGGACAAGGATCAATGAGCACACATTGCAGCAAGGAACAAGGGTAACTCCTAGTGGATGTAAGGAAGAAAATTACTCACTGTGAAAGAGGCTCAGCACTGCAAGAGGTTGAGCAGAAGGTCCCTGGAATCTCTGCCCTTGGAAACATTCAAAGCTGGACTGGATGAAGTGTGAGCAACCTGATATAACTTAGAAACTGGTCCTTTTTGAAAGAGGAGGTTGAGCTCTAGGACCTCAGATGTCCCTTCCAATCTCAAGCGTTCAGTGGGAAGGGGCACATCCTACACATCTCTTCCTCTGTCTCCCTCTGACACACTGATTCTTATGTAAAAATACATTTTCCATCATAGCAGGATTTAATTTAGAGGTTATTTTGTAGTGGTAACTTCTTGTGGGTTGTTACAGTATGAATGCAAAACACCACCCTAATCCTCAGGAAAACAAATGTGTGAGGAAAAATGTTCTTGACCCTCCTGTCATGCCACAGAATATTCAATGAACCACAAAATAGTCTGTCTTTGGTTGCCACCTGTAACCTGAGCTGACAGAAGCATGTCCAGTGCTCTGGTTCCTCAACCTCAAACTAATGTTGTAGCACAGGCAGTTTATTGCAGAGCTCAGCCCACTCTTCCAGTGTCCCAATGTACACATCCTTGCCTCCTGCTCTGGCTTGGGAGCAGAGGGAGTATCCACACACAGGAAGAAGACTGTCATTCCTGCATTTATATTATGGACTTCTCAATTCCCTCTTCACACTCAAGATGCACATTGACACCAAGTTGGAGCAGGAAGACACTTCTAACTTCACTTCAGCCATCACCCCAACTCTTGTCTGCTGGTGCATCCCCACTCCCTGCCTCCCCTTTTCAGTCTGCACTGTAAACTGAGAATTAGCTAGAGAAAAACTAGAGAAATTAATTGAAGCAAAAAGCACTGGGACTGCAGGGAGACACTCTACTCCCTTGCGTAAGGATAAGTTCTTTAATGTAACTCAGATGCAACTCCTGACCCAAGCACCATGTTCAGGAGAAGACACTTTGGAAAAAAACATGGCAAGGCATATCTACATCTATATCTATATCATCTATACCTATATCTACATCTATATCTACATACACATGTATAAATATATATATACACAGTTATTTCTGCTTTTCCAGTCTGTTTCTGTTTCTCCATCTCTAAGGCACTTCCTAAGACAGAGGATTAGAACATAGATTTATATCAGACTTTCACAGCTCTTAATGGACTCTTCTTCCATGCATTTGTCCAGTCCCTCTGGGACACTGCATCAGCAGAAGCAACATGTTGTAGTAGGGAATCCTATAGGAAAAAATAATTTCCTTTGGTTCGTTTTAAACCCATTACCCAATAAAATGAGCTTCTGTGATGAACTCATATTTCAAAGAATTAACTTGGTTGCAAAAACAGGTTCTGTGTCTCCTGTGCAGGGAGAGGTTTTGGTTTTCCTAAATGAGTTGCTGGACTTATTTAAGAAGGACAACCCTAAGTTTCTTATAAAAATGACAAAACCACTAAACATTTTCAGGACTCTTTCATATTAGCAATTCCATGGCAGAGTTTTATGCAATGCATTTTCTTAACCTGCTGAGATTTTCACTGTTTCTTGTTACTCCCAGTGGTTTCTGGGATGAATAGAACAATTATGCCAGTCTCAAAACACTTAGACACATGAAAAATATTTGAATTCAGCAGTACTTGACTGAATAACTGATAGTCTTAACTGAATTTCCATTGACAGAAGGTGGTATGAACTCTTTACTCTTTCCATTCTTTCAACAAATGAGGCACTAAAATGGAGATTATTTTTGTTCTTTTCATTTTGACCCTGTGTAGCTCAAGAATGACCATCTTCTAGGAAAAGTGCCAAAGAAATAGTTTCTTTTTTTTTTTTTTCCACTTTCATGTCACAGTAGGAAAAAAATGAATGGGGAAAAGATCCTTGTACATATCCTCTTACCCATGAAGTGCAGTTCTTGGTTCTCCAGAGCTGAATGCCTACTCTAACAGACTGAAATTACTACCATAACTCTTTAAAAATTCCACGGAGCTTTTCAGGACATGGGATCATGAAACAAATACTCATTTTCTTGTCTCTGTCTCCTTGTGGGACTGCAATTCCTTCATGAATGAAGAACTAATGTGGGGACAACTTATGGCTGGCTATTAGGAGAACAATGCTTGTACACACTGTTTTCCTCCTGACTTTCAAGCTTAATAAGAATGCTCATGTTATAACTCATCTCAGTGAAGTAATTATGTGTAATTGCATAATTACCCATTACAGCTTTTTGACTTACTGCGACTTAAGTTAATTAAACTAATGTGATGCACAACCACAAGGTAATTTAAAGCAAGGAAACCCTAGAAGGATCCCCCTTGAGGGTGTCTACACAAGCAGTAATACTGTGGCTGAACAAAAAGGGAAACATGGATCCTGTATCTTTTCTTGTACCTAGAGCTTCTACCCAGTTTACTTTTAACTGATGATGAGACACAGAATTAAATAATAAACTCTGTCATAATCCTAAACAAAACAAAATACAAGGCTCGGAAATGAAAATAATCTCTTGCTCAAGAACACCTGCCACACTCTACGTAGTAGGAAATAAAATTTCTTGCAGGCAAATAATCATACATTTGTTTATTATAAATATTTCTCAGTGGTGGCCAAAACTAAACTTGGATTTAGGTCAGTGCCTGCTGGTATATTTTATTTTCCCCTAGTTTAAAATTCAGTATTTGAGTCTTGTGCTCAGTCAACTATTCTGATATGCAAATGACTTTAATGGATTGACTTTTTCCTCCTACAGTGAACTCCCAAATAATACGAAAAGGAATAAGATTCAGAATATGAACATCAATAAAGAAAACTGAAAGATTAACATAATGAATAACAAACAGATTTCTGTCTTTAAATCTATAGTTTTGGAGACATTCATAATCCTACAATTATTTTACTGAAAAGAATATGTTACGTAGTTTTGACTCAGAAAAGCACTATTTATGTACTTACCGTCTTCATTTGAAATCGGGTCTATGGATTTCTTCAAAGAAAACTATCAAAATCCACTCTTGCTGCAACAGATGAACAAAGCCTTCATTCTGTTTCCCTCCCCCAGCCTTCTGTTGTTAAATTTTATTGCTATAAATAGAGGGTCTGGTTACTGTGATGCATTTTACTTGTAATGGGGATAAGCAGAGAAGTTCATGTCTGCTCTGTGCTCTGAAAATCTGAAAGAATTTCCTGTAATAAATAGTGTTGGAAGCCTAAATACTTCTCTATGAAGGAGAAAGTTTTCTAAGTTCCTGCAGACTTCTGCCCTCTGGAGCTGAGTCTGGTGTAGGTTGTCAGTTCATACATTGAGGAAACAGCCTGCCTGGGTAGAGGATTCTCCTTCTGAGAAAACTGTGCAAGGAAACAGAAGCATTTGACTTCCTCAGGGGAGAAACTCCATGACCTCTAGCAATGTCTCCCACTCTTTACAAGCAGCAGCTCAAACAGTTCACTGAGAAAGTAAGAAAAGACAGAGATGTCCTTGAGACTGAAGTTGCTTATGCAAACTGAGGGTTGCTTGGAGAAGATGCCAGCCACAAGATGGAGGAGTCATCTACTCTTTTATGATTATTATGTATTATTTCATATTAATTTATGCTTTTTAATATCTTAAGACATCATTTTTTGGCATTAACTAATAACCACAGGAGGGTCTATTAATCTAATAAAGTATTACAGTGTGTAATACTGCATGCAGTGCTTTTCTCCCAAGGTTTTACCCATTCTCCAAATTTTCTTTCACTCTCCTGAGGGCTAATTTGAGGCATTCTGCTACACTTGTGTGCCTCAGATGATATGGGGGTTTTAATGCTTCTTTTGGTGACACAAACCAACTGTTTTAATAGACTGCTTCAATCTGCTGTTTGACACTGAGAAGTTGTAAGGTGCATGTCAATGTCTTTTGTCAGTTCCCTGGCTAATGCTCTATAAATGAGATTTTTTATTAGCTAGGTGCTGATAGTGAAACTTGTGGGTTTTTTCAGCGTGTTTGAAAAATTAAGAAATAGTTCTGAAAGCATCACAATTTAAGGCTGCTAAGATAGCAAAAAGAGGCAGCACTCCTGACCTCTGAAAAAGACACCATCAGCAAATGAGAATAGCAAAATCATTCCACTTTGTGCAGCAAAAGAAACTGGTGGAACAAGAATCAAAGTGTTTCAATGAATTTGGATGAGGCAAATTTTTTTTTATGATGAAGCATTTAGATATTACGTGTTCTCTGTAAGAGTTGTCCTTTGTAGATTATGAACAGAGAGATGATAATTAATATATATATTTGTTACTTTGAGTTTCCACCAATGTCACGCTTTGATAAGTTAACCAGAAATTTAATTTTTACTTGCCAGTAAAAATAGAGGCTCCTGTTGCACTGAGCAGAGAAGGTTGTTCTAGTTTAGTGCACAAGAATACAAAAAAATCATCTAGAGATCAGTATTTTTCGTCTCAGATCTAGGCTTTCCATTGTCAAAACAACTGAATTGTGTAGATGTCTCAGTAAAATTCTAAAATTTATAAAATGCTATTTTATAAACTGCTATACATGCCTGGATTCAAATATCTTGAAGTGGATTTCAGACAACATCATAAAGGTTTTTTAAAAAAAAATTATAGCTGGGGCTCAGTGAGATGTTTATCAATGGCACCTTGTACTTGAAAAGCAGTATTTCTGCAGAAATAAAAAAAAAATCTAAACCAAAACTGCAGGTATGATGCATCAAATACTGCAATTTATCTTTTCTCTTTTTTTTTTTTAACAACAGTGCTGACTTTTTCAACTCAGGAAAGCTAGGTGTGAGGCCTTTAAATAGAAGGCTAGTTAAGTGATACACTGAGAAAATGTGATTATCGGCTTTAAAGAAATGGACACAATTTTGACTATGTTACAATTTTTTGGTTTTTAATTTGGTCTTTATAAATTAGCCAGTTTTTGTTAGACCCCTCATATTGAACAGATAGCTGGGATACTGTTAATATGCTTTTAAAATCAAATATATGATTCTCCAGATACAGATCCTAAACTGTTTTTTGGCTTCTTTGCACTGAATGATTGCTGCCATACAAACTGAGTTCACAGTTTATGGTATGTGTGGGCCACTAGAGATATTTGAATGCCTTCTATCCTAACTTTTAAAATGAAGAATTCATATCAATCCTTCATGGTCTGCTGGGGCAGGGCTCAGGGACTAGTTATGTGACTGCTGGAAGGTCTAACCACAGCCAAAGTACCTTGCAGTTACTGACTGCAGAGATCCACTCTGGTCTGCACTGCACTGTGTTTTCTCACAGCTGAAGGCTGGATCTGTGAATCAACTGACAAAGACTATCTTAAAAAGCTCCCCAAGAGCAAGATTTTGGCTGCTTCCATGCTGGGAACTTGTCTCTAACTAGAGGTTGAAAAGCCTGCTTCTATTGTGCAGATGAGCTCTTCATCGTGATACTGAGCAGACAGCTCAGAGAGTGCACAAAGGGAATCATGGTCTTTTTCTTCTCATCTGTGATAGAACAGAGGAAAGAACTACTTTAAACCCAGAAACTGCTTGAGGATAAAAAGAAGAGCTGCACACAAAGGATGAGAGGGTTTCTCTGGTCAAAGCATTTCTTTTTCTGCGAAGCTTCTCACAGTTTGGAAGTAAAACACCATACAGGGTGCCAACCTGCTTTGGTACTGGTGTACAGTCATGCACATTATTGTTTGAATAGGTGACCATCATAAGTGTGGAATAAAAGTTTCCATCAACTTTGAGAAATTAGCTCTTCTGAAACAGCCCAGTGCTTCACACCATGTTACCATCACGAATTCACCTCAGCTTGGCCACACAGAACGCAATTGCTGCTCCCTTTGCCAGCCTCCAGTCCAACCACTAATTCAGGGCATTTTACCTGTGTACACTTCCTGTGTTAGGAAAAGACAAGCAAATGTCAAAAGATAGAACACATTGAAGAGCTGTCCCAATGGCATATGTCCCAATTATCACCCTCTTGCTGAGTGGTTGTTGTAAGCAAATTAATGCAGCCCAGAGAACAATTAATGTTCTTCTGAGAAAATACTGACACCCTAAACCACTGTATCACACCCAAACCTGAAATCAGAGCAACAAAATATGAGATTTTTTTGCAAAGCTCTCACACTAGGTTTTGCATCAGGGAGTTCCAGAGCTGGCACACCTACTTTTTATAGCTCCTCTTTTAACATTTTCTTGATAAAGCAGCCCTTTTCTTGGAGACATGAGAGACTTAGCTGGCTGTTACAGTACTCCAGTGCTGCTCAAGAACATAAATAGAAGCTGGATCACCTCTATTTGAAACCCATAAAGGTAACAAACAGTCAAATATGTTGAAATTGAACTTGCCAACATCTTAAGCCAAGACCAAATGTGTTAACATCATTAGCAATATTTTCTTGCATAAATGCTATTGGCAGAGCATCTGCAAATCTAATGCAAACTTCTCCATAAAGTATTCAGGGCTGGATTTTTAAAACTTGAGCTTGCTAGAAATTTTTGTGGGTTGTAAGGATAGCAATGGCAAAGCACTACAAAAATGATATCAAGCCCTGCCACTAACACTGGTTTTAATAGCAATCATGCAGTTCAACCCTTGATATGATAACAAAATATTTTGCACAGTTGTCTCATGATTTTGATTATGCAGTGCGTTTTCCAGACCGCTGGGCAAAGGCCAGTATATTTTAAGTTATAGTTGCTCCTTTACATGCAGTTAAGTTTTAGCAATGCACATTGAAATTAATTACCATTAAAGCATCAATTTATTCACATTAAAGCCCTTATTAGCAATGCATTCCCATATAAACAAGGAATCTCCTTCTTGTCATTAAATTTCACGTTACTGGTATCCTTTGACATTTTTCCTCAAACGATGTGGAACACATAGTCTTAATGGGACTATAATTAGCCATTGAATTTAGTTGTACATACTGAGAATGAATATTTTCTACCAGTCTGGAACCCTCTATAGTTTGACCAACACAGAAATCTTTTTTGCTTGAGAAAACACAAACTACCAGCTTTTTAAAGGCACCTTATATATCTTTCTGTAAGGGACAGATTTACATCTCAAAGCACTTCATTATTCATGTGATGTTTAAGCATGAGAATCATTCTATTAAAGTCATTACCTAAATTAGCACTTGCTCAAGTGTTTGCCTGAATGTCATTTTAATTAGGAGAACATTACACGCAGGAGATAGGTGACAGACGTGGTTTGCCTTTCCACTGGCCTCTCATTTCTTCCTCATCTCTGCACTTAAGGACAGGGCTTTGAGTTGGCCCACGGATTTTTAAAAAATCTGGCATTGCCTGTGTGTACAAAGTGCCAACACGTATGAAATGACGTTACTCTCCTGGCTGGCATTAGCTCTATTAGATAGGGAAATGGTGTGAATGAACCTACTTTTTCTTTTTCACATGTGAAACTCCTGAAATTTACAAATTTCTTGAAAACTAAATATTGGTAGGGGTTCCAGAGTAAATTCCTTTTAGAATTATCAGCTTTAAGTTTTACATGTACCTGAATATTCAGAATAATATTCTGGTCTCCTTAGAAATCGTAGGAGACAGGCTACTGGCTTCAAAAGGGCTGTACTACTCACAATCCTGCTCAAATAGAACTACTTCTGTGCTTCAATATTTAATATATTGAAAACAGGTTTCAGTAATAGCATATTAAAATAAAAATTAGTCTTAGTCCTCTCTGTATAAGAAATTAATTTAAAGAATAAGAAAAGTGTGAGTTCCCACTTTTTTATACATAATTTTATATCAGTGGGAATATTAAAAAGAGCTTTTCTCATATTTGCAGATGCTCTGTGAGCGCATGCTCCTTGTGAGAATCTATAGCAGGTATGGATATTTGTGGATACATTTTTCTCTGAGGTCCTACTCAAGTTTTAATGTATTACCAAAAATACTTTTCCCCTTAAATTTGCCTTCAAGCTCCAGATGTCATGTGTGCCTATTGGCAAGCATTTCTTTTGTTATGCCCACCAACTGTAACAGGCTTATTTGTGGATTAGCTGTGTCTCAGCTGTAAAATTAATTCAGGAGCACAGCCTGCTGTTCCAAACGAAACTGTAACAGAAGGAAATGTTGTTTCCATGAGTTTATCTTTTAAAGATTTGTATAATTGGTTAATGCTGTTTTGTCTTTTTGTTTTTTGGAGACAATTAATCAATAATTTATCATGTGTAACTTTTATTTTCTATTTTCAGTACATTGCAATATACAAACAGCAAAGTCAGATGATCGTGTCCTCTAGTATGCAAGGAACCAGAGAGCCCTAATTAACTGATCTTATTGTATAGCAGATTTAGCAATTAATTTTGAGTCACAGACCCATGAACCAAAGACTTCAGTTTTCAGCTTTCTGGATTTTTAAAAATTTAAATCAGTTTTTGCAGAATAAATGTATATTTTCACTTTTTTGCCACTCCCAGTAAAACAGAAGGCAGATGGCTCAGTGCCTAAAGCCCTGCTTTTGCACTCGGGTGCTGCGGGCTCGGTTCTTTGGCCAGTCTTTCTGCCTGAATGTGTGAAGACCCCACAAGATGTGGGGAGACAATTGAGACTTCCTTTAGGGACGTTTTCTTAATGCACCAGATATAATTTTTTGGACACACCGAGCCTGTCCTCAGTTTTGTCAGGTATTGCTCTTAGCTGGAAAAAAATAACTCCCTGCCAAAAGCCGTGAGGAGCCTTTTGGCTGTAACTGGCTGTGTAGGCACCCAGAGCCAATTTTAGTGCAAAACCCAAGAGATGTGCTTAAAGCACTTTGGGCTTATGTAGGTGAACAATTTGGTGCTCTGTGGACACCACCAAGCTGAGGCAATGTGCTGCAGCTGCAGTGTTGGTGGCCTGACCTGTCTGGAAGGAGATGCTGGAAGTCAGCCTGTGTGCATGCAGGGCTTTGCCTTCAGTCTGCTCAGCTGCACAACACTACCTGGTGACAGAGAGCAAATGCTTTCCTCCAGCTGGAGCAGTGGAAAGCTAAGCTTTAAATGCAAACAGGACTGACTGTTGCCTGAGCCAATTTAGTGCTGAATTGTAGCAGCTCGAGGCTTTAAATGGCTAAAGATTTCCACTGGGTAAATTACTTCCCACCTTTTCCTTCTGCCAGTGCTCAAGCCAGTTTCTTATGCACGTTTCTAGGTCAGTAGAAGACAAGTGCTTTGCAAAGGAAAGTAGGTGCACTGTGAAGGTTCTTGCTATCTCTTTGTTATGACAGAGATCATTTTTACATACACAAAAAGCAAAATGTATGATACTTGCCTTTAGCGGCTGTCCAGGTGATAATTTAGTGAAAGTTAGCAACTTCATGGTAAAGCCAAAGCATGAGTTAAACTTTCTCCCTGTCCATCTTGCAACTTCCTCTTAGATGGCATTTTTTTCAATATCCTCGTGTTCAACCAGGGTATATTTAACACTGTGAGTTAATAAAATGAAGACATACTCTTATTCTAGTTCAGATTCCTGATACTCAAGTGAACCCCAGTCCCCTGGGCTGCAACAATTGTATAATAATCATTGACAACAGGGCTCAAGGTGATTTAACAACAGCACAGGGTACTCCAAAGTGGATTATTAGAACCAGACATCTTTTCAGGTGCTCATTAAGTATAAGTAACAATAATTTTGGCAATTATACATGTAGCTCAAGAGAACTGGGTCCAACTTGCACAGGAGGAAGATGAAAAGTCCTAAAGCTTTCACACAAATGCATTCACATAAAATTTATGTAAAATAAACCAGTGAAAACTGATTTATACTCTACAGTCTCCCTCAAGCCCTGACCCAAGTTTTTAAACCACCTTTCACAAAAACAAAAGCTTCCCTTTATCTGACTGGCATTGACAAAATGGGAAGCTCTTGCCTACAATAAAGGCCAATTTCTGTTCTCAATATGAGGACTCTGGTGACACAGCTGTGTCTGCCAGGAGTAGAGAGAAATGCTACTTCTGTCTACAGCCCAGAATGGGTGGTGTTGGACCAAACCCCAGACTTCAGTCAGCTGGCCAGTAAAATAATGCCTTTGCACATTGCACAGTGCAAGGTGTAGCTGCTTGTAGATCTTCAAGAGGTAGAAGAGCTAAATGGGTGAAAAATCTTCATTTTTCAGTAAATATTGCATCGTCCCAACACAACTGTGAGGGTACAGCTAAACCACAGGCATCTCTGTAACAGGGGTGTAAAACAGCTCTAACCAGAAAAATCTGAACATGTTGAAGGATCTCATGTGTATGTCAGAATCTCATTTATGGCCTTAGTTTTGACTATATGTAGGTGGAAAGAAAAATACATTATGTAGGCTTCTACAGTTATTAAATCAAGCCCTGAATTACACTAACAGAGTTCCTCTTCCACAAAAGGATGAAGCTTTTTTTCCAACAATCTCTCATGTTTTTTTCTTGAAATAATTATAGTCTCCATAGTGATGAGTTTTGTAAGTTCAGCATGCAATATTTCTGACATACATTCTATAAATTGCTGAGATTGAAGTGTCCAGAACCTAATGATTTTGCTGCCAACATTAAATTGACAAAGGGAGACAAATAAAAATGTAAAACTATGCAACTATTCTGCAATCTTTCATTGTAAAAATATGCAATCCATCTCTTTTATTCCTGTTTAGCTTCTGATAACTGCTGCTAGGAGGATAATTTAACCCCAGGATTTTTTTCAGTAGGATTATGAAAGGTATGTAGAAGAGAAGCTATGACTTTAAAAAGTGATTTAAGACAGGTTGGATGACTTCAAACTGCATTAGGAAGAGCCATTTGGGTTAGGACAAAAGCTGCGTGTTTCCTTACTGAAAGGCTGGGAGACAAAAGCATTTCACTGTATCTGAAGGACTCATTTTACTTCTTTGCAGTTCTTGCATTCAGACTTTCTGTTCTGCCCTCTTTGCAAACAGCACAAGAAATACTTCTATGTAATGGAACCTCACTTGTGTAACACTTCCACTTACAACCCTTAAATATTTCAGTGGATCAACTGCAACAATTTCATGCAGAACTGGGCATGGGCTATTCCTGGCCAGTCTGTTTTCTAGCATATGCAACAAAAATTGTAATGTGGCTTTTAAGATCAACCCCAGCTCCCCGTTTAACCTGCTCAAAGAACTCTTCCAGAAGGTATGGAGGCACCTCCTTCCAGAAGGGCTGAGTCCCACACCAAGAAGGAAAAGTTAAGAATGAATCTTCCAGAGGTGAAGCAGGATTATTATACATTACTGTCATGCTGTTTTAGAAACTACAGCACTTACCCCACATCTGCCAGAGGAAATCCACAGAAGAGGAGATAAAAGGAAACATCATACTCCATTTTTCAATCACTAGAATCAACTTCTAACACTGTGCAGGTAGTCTGGGAGAACTCTGTGTCCAACAACATCTTAAATAGAAATTATTGAAATTAAGGATTAGGTGCATGCATGAATTGCATTGCACCTCTCTGGTTTGAGACAAATCTACCAGTGATATCTACTAGTTAGGTGCTCTCAAAGGTATATTTGTACTAATTTCTGTTATAAGTATAATGATTAAACTGCAGGTTTTTAGTTTCCACATAAAGTATGATTAGACTAGGAGTTTGCCTTTCTTTACTGCAAAAGTATTTGGCCCTTCCCTCTCCTTTATCTTGTATCAACAATACCCTGTCCACAATATAATTCTCAAGGGAAAGGATTGGTTGCACAAATTGGGAACTGGATAGAAATGCAAAGCTTTTCGTTTGCTGACAGGTTTTCCACTAAAGAAAATGGTACGTAACTTTCAGTGTAAACATTGCTCTGCAGCAAACTAATTTAATGGACCTTCTAGGTAGCTGTAAATCATCAGATGTCACACTGTAGGTTTGCGATATGCTATAAAACGTGTCTGCATATATATATGATCTACCTAAATTGTCAATTAAAAAATTGCACTGATTCAAAGGTTCCATATAAACTAAATAAAACTTAATAATAAACTAAATAAAACTTAATGAAGCAGAAGCTTCTTTACCTTTATTATATATTATTTATTATATATATTAAAAATTAATTGCTTTGGTCTTCATTAGGCAAAAAATTATGTTCACTTGCGGCTCAATATGCAATATAATAACTTACAAATTAGTTGTATAGGCACAATTTTTCATGAGACTCTACCCATATCTTAACATTTTTGACACTCTTTTTTGCCACAGTAGTCCATGAATTATCAGAAGGAAGATTTAATCTGTCATAAGATTGACCAGGAACAAAATATGAAGAGAGAAACAAGCTCTCAATGTGTGACTTTCTCACTGTGTTTAATTCAGTTCACCTTCGGTGCATGTAGCAAGCTGGATTTTTCTAAATTAAATTGAATTCTACAAATATTTTTTTATATTAAAGTTTTCTCTAAAAGTATTTTCTTTTTAACTCCACGTTTTCTGGGGTGGATGTTCCCTTCTTTATCCATATCAGATGGAGCCTTTACTACCCTCAGCTGTTCTTTGCTTTCCTGTGCAACTCCCTACCTCTTTACTGAAAGGCTTCTAAGAGCCCAGCCTAGGTTACCTCAATCAAAACCAGCTGGGTTTATAGACACTTCTTTCATTGATTAGTTGATTTAAAGTAACTGACTTTGGTCATCATGAGTTGGGAATTCACACACTTTCTTTTACTGGATGGGGGAGTAAGGGGTAATCTCCAGTAAAGGGCACTGAACAATCAAAGGCGGAAATTTCTTTAGCAAAAACATCAGCTCCTGATCTGTAAATCAGAGTATCCAGACACATGCAGGATCTTACAGTAATGTTTCAACATTGAATCAACATTCAGAATTGATCTAGCTGGAAAATAGCCATCTTATACCAATGGGACTTCAAAGGGAAGTGAAGGAGGATTGATAGGAAGAGAAAGAACATAAGAAAATAAAGGCAAAAGATTAGAACAACAGGCTGACCTTGTCCCTGTCTTCATTCTCTTCAGTCTTGGATCTGGGTACACACTGAGCTCCTTCAGTAAGGTTCATGTTTTAGCCATCACACCCACATGAAAATACCAACCATCAGAGGGATCGAAAGACGAAAGGAAGCAGTGGAGGACAGTGAGTTAAAACTCCGGAATGCCTTGCTGCTATCCCCCTGGCAGTGGCCAGTCTTCCTCTACTGCAGAATGGTGGCACAAAGGATCTTTAAGTCCTCAGACAGGCATATTTTGAAAAGAGATTGATTATAGCTTTCACCAAAAAATATTGTGTAAGAACATTGTTTCCTTGACTACTCATTCAAGCAGCAAAGTGGTCACCAAAGCTGCATAATATTGCTCTTACCTGGGTCAGCTGATATAATGAAATGAAAATGAATAATACATTTTCAGTATGAATTTTAGACAACATTCAAACATACTAGAATTAATGAAATCTTTGACATTTTTTGAACTCAGCAGTGGCTGATTATTTAATGAGTCTCAGATGACAAATTCAGTGTAATGCAAGAATTGCTGATAATATTAATCATTTAGCTTCAACAATTTCTTAAATTTTTTTTGTGGTCAGAACATTGAAACAATTAATTAGTTGCAGCTGCAATGAGTAGGAATTGCAATAAAGTAAGCATTCACCTTTAAATGGAAATTCAAGACACAGGTAGCATTTGTGGTAGAACACTGCCTAATTGCCAAGAAATTATTTGGTGTGTTAGAATGACATCTAGTGACTAGTTCAGGTCCTAATGCTGAGTTATAAAAATAGAAACAAAAAATTAATTTAATCTTCTGATTCTTTCTTTACTGCCCCCTAATGAAAGACATAAATATAATGAACAGTAAATCTATCCAGAGACAGTAAAACTTGAAAGAAAATCAAGTTAAATTAGGGTTAAAGGCAAACAGTGCATTAGTGTAAGGGGGAAAAGCAATAAAAAGACTTCATGCTTCTTGGATTCTGGGAATTCAAAATTATGATTTCATCCCACTCTTCAATATGAATTTATTCTTCAGGAAATAATAATTTCCTTTTTGTATGGAGCAAACCCAGTGAAAAATCAGTTAAAAGCCCTTTAAAATAGGTTCCTGATCAGAAATGTAAATTCACCTGCATTGTAAAAACAGTTGGACAGAAGCCCAAAATATCCCTTTGGAATGGATAATCAGCAGCCCTCTTCCATTGAACATAGTCCAGCTACTGACTCACAGAGCATGGCACAACAGGGAAAGAGTTCAAAAGGTATCTTATACTCATTTAATATTCACATATTTGATCAATCCTAACAAGATGCAAACATCTTTTTTTCCATGTCTAGTGCTACAACTACAACCTCTTCAGAATGGAAATTTGAGAGACAAATGAAATGGTAGTGAGATAAAAAGTAATTTCTCCTTTTTTTTTTTCTGCAAGTGGAGACTAAAAGTAATTTTTAACCTTATTGTTGGTTTATATTATTTTCATTAAGTATGTGATTTCATATATACCTGAAAAAGATTGAACCGTGCTTTTCTCCCTGAAACCTGTGAGTATGTTCATTGGATTAAGATTGTTTTCTAATCGCTTTTCTTCCTCTGAATACACATCAGACCAGTGTTCCTAAATAAGGAGAATGCTTCCTTTATAGGATAGGACAGCTGTCAGTTTTCCTCTGACAGTAAACTTCATTTTGAAAGGAAAGTTGACCCTCTAATTGCAGTGCTCAAAATAAACCGTGAGAATACAATGGACAACCCAACCACTACACATGTATCTGTCTCAGTCTGAAACAATAGTGGTGAGGTACAAATATCAGTCACACTATTCTAAAGGTTACTGTTAAATATTTTAGTGCTCATGACACTAGAAAGGAAAGAATATGCGAGAGAGGTGGTGTTTTCTGATTCATAGAGTACTTGTACTCTGATTCATAGTGAAAATGTCTCAGGGATAAGTTTATAACGCATAGGAAAATATTCTGAAGTTATAGAACACATTGAGGACTGGTTTTGTGTTCCCCAGATAGTTTATCATAATTTCAGCTAATGTTATACTAACTTTCCAGCTTGGAAGCATTCAACCATACCGCTTCACCTGACGTTGCTGAATCAACTAAACTAAAGTTTAGTACTTTGCCCTGAAATTGGTAAACTCTACAGCATCTAGATTTTACCTGGAATCTTTCTTAGTGGGTGAAATCTGTGTTCTGCTCTGGATCTCCCCAGCCTTTTGATAATGCATCATTGGTCTTGTCCTGTGATAAATTTCAACCTCTGTTTATTTGTTTAACATGTGGAGATATTAGCAGTTGCTGCAGTGGCTTTGGTACTGGCATTCCTGCAGCTTTGCCTCTGATGCGGGTCAGTGATCAAGACTATCCTTACTGTTCCCAGCACTTTCTAGTTAGGTTTACCTGGTAACACCTTGAGGAACCCAACCATATAAAAACCTCGGGGAAACATTCAGTTTTTGAACCCCATTTTGTGTCAAGATCCTACCTACTTGGCACTGGAAAGGTTTGGATTATTTAGGGCAGTCTCAGGAAAACTTGGCTGGACATCTAGTGACCTTCATAGTGCAAAATTAGTTACTTAGGGACTTTACATATTCTAGGGGTAGGCAGTGGGTAAATTGAGATTCTAAATTCTCATCATGTTTACATGCTGCTAGGGCTGCTGAAGCAATATAATATTAAGTTCATTTGGCAGATCCAACCTCTATTATTTCTATACCTCAAATTCGCATCTATAGAGGAGAGAGAGTTGTAAAATGTAGGGCTACCAAGGATAAATATATTGAATAACAGGATACAGTTATATACAGAAAGGCTGGAGAGCCGATATATGCTTCAGAGAGAGGGCATTCTGCACAGTCAGTGCACACAAAACTTTTCTTCACCCTTATTAATTTCCTAATTGACAGCATTGAACACTGCAGTATATGAGAGACAAAGAATTTACAAATGAATAGGCAGGAACAGAGAAAATGAGATGTGAACTGGAAGCCTGAAAAGAATATACTGTTATTGTCTGTATTTTAATGTTTGTTTTTATGCACTTTATGTGAGCATTTCTTACAAGGGAACCAGTCAGAGAAAAGGTCAGAAAATGTCAGTGTCAGATAGTAAGGGTCTGATCTGACAGGCTTTCAGAGGAAAAATAGTGTTCTGTGTTAAAGGCGTGGGCAGAAAACCCCTTAAAATTTCAGTGAAAACATCCTGGGTAAGTTTCTGTTCTGCAAACCTAAAGCTGAACTTAATGCAAAATGCTTCCCATGGGATATTAAAACCTGGTGATAAGAACACTGACAAAATCAAGAGTTTTTGTAAAGCTTTTTAAAATACTTACTACACACTGCTTACCAAACATTTTGTTCTACAAAAGCCCAACATGTCTACACAAATTCTAAAATGCATTTTCAGCTGGGTATTTGCATGCACTGGTTGGCTTCTGCAGGGGTTTTATTTGGATAATAAACACGAAGAAATTACTAGAGTAAGGTTATGAAAACACAGAGGCAAAAGAACACCACAACATTTTGCTCATTTACCCACCTAATTGCATGACAGGCTGGTCCTTCAGCTCACTGCAGTGCCCAGCATTGTGCTGATAACCAACCCAACAATATATCACACTCCATTTTGCAGTGAGAAATGTTTTAAATAAAAATTGCACTTAGATATATGTGCAATTGGTATAATGTCTTTTGAGGAATTAATCTCTGGCTAGTCACCATGTATGGAAACTGCACTGGCAAAAAGTGGCCTGTGTTGTTACTGTGTCTGGAAGAATTCCATGAAGTTTTCTGGTTCCTCAGCTAATCCTTTTCTGCAGTGTAAGCAGGAGCATAGGAAGAAGCCCGACTTTTACCCAATTTCAATCACATGAGAATGGCATCAAAATGAGATGAGGAAACACCTGTGACACAGAACACACGTGGGAATGAGCCAAGGCCCCTTCGAGTGCAAACCTTTCCTACAATACATCGGCTGCGTGTACTCCCGCCCTTAACCTGTCTCTCCCGAGAGGCAGGATTGCTCAGGGAGATCACCCATCTGCTGCACCCTGCGAGGTGAGAGCAGCAGGAGAGCTGCAGCCCTGTGCAGTGTTGCAGCAACACGGGATGAGGTGCAGGCGTGGGCAGGGCAGAATCTAGGAATACAGACAGCACCAAAGCTTTCTTTAATCTTGTGAAGCCTGACAAGACTTCAGCAGCCAGAGAGAACTGATTCTTTATTTCAGCCATGATCCCTTCTTTAGAAAGAATGCTGAAGTTAATCACAGAATTACAGGATTATTTAGGTTGGAGAAGACCTCTAGGATGATTGAGTTCAACCATTAATCCAGCACTGCCAAGTGCACCACTAAACCATGTCTCCAAGTGCCACGTCCACATGTCTTCTAAATACCTACTCCAACACTTCCCTGGGCAGCCTGTTCCAATGCTTGACCACACTTTCAGTGAAGAAATACCTAGTTCTAAACCTTCCTTGGTGCAACTTGGGGCCTTTCCCTCTCACTCTATTGCTTGCTACTTGGGACAAGAGGCTGAGCCCCTCTCACTACAGACTCCTTTCAGGTACTTACAGAGAGTGATAATACACGTTATAAAAAAGGATTCTGACAGTAGTTACTAGAAAACATGCAAATGGGACTTATAATAGAAGATAATCTGTTTTTATCTTTTGATTTTATGTTTGTTTGTTTTCCTCAGACAGATACAAATTACTGAGTTACTGAGATCTGAAGAGAGTAGAATATATCCAGAAAGTTCATGTTAATAAATCCTGAGTTGACAGTCTAGTGCTGGCATACTGTGTGGGTCTCTGCTCTCTGCAGTGCCTTGCTGAAATCAGCTAGACTGTGTGGGTGTATAAAGCTAAAATTAGGGGGTTTTGACTGCCGCAAAAAGCAAAGTGAGTGAGTGGGTTTGTCCAAATTGCCTGCAGATAATTCATTCTGAGAATTTACTTCCTTTAACCAAAGTCACCTACCAAAGGGGTAAGTGTAATATTTTACTGGAAATTTTTCTTACAGTTCATGTAAAGCACTGTTTCATTGTATATTTTGGTCTTCTTACATTGCTAGCTTTTTAAAATAAGCTGAAAGGAAATTAATGACCTGAACCATTTTTATTCTCTGACCATAGAAAACACTTATTGCAAGAATATTGCAGTAAAGTAAAATATTGCTAATATCCTGGACTTATATCTATTAAAAATATTTTCATATTGTTCATATTTTATAGGAGAACAAGATCAGTTCCATACCACCACAGCACTGCAAAGCTATTCTGCTTTACAGGCAGGCAAGCTACCTAACTGCAGCTGTCTTAAATCATGACTTTACATTTTCTTAACTCAGGTGGGAGCCGTTTGAAAACTTTCACAAAAAGTGAAATAATGTAATAAGCATCACATGCTAGGCTGTACTTCATGTTCAGCATCTCAAAGAGTTGGAGGCAAGAAATATGTGACTTTTTAGTTCCCATGTCAAGTAAAAATACTGTAATTGAATCTTCTTAGAAAACATCTGTCTTCATTAATTTCAGCCAGGAGACACAGGTTTGTCAATTACCTACGGGTATACTCTAATCAGAACCACACTGAGTTGCTTCCTGAGATTCTCCTTGTTTTCAGTTCTTGATCCATGCCCAAAAGTGGTTTTAGACAGATTTTCTGTGACTGTAATTCAGGGTTTCTCAGTGTGTTTATAGCTGTAGGTACAACAAATACATTAGAAGAAGTATAATTTCTGTCCTCTTTTTTTCTCCTTTAATTTGTCTAGGTATGTTGTGGCATTTCTTAACTGATATACAGATGTAGTAGAACCTGTCACTCTCCATGAAGTGTGTTCATCCCCTCATATCTGATTTTTAAGTCAGATTGGTTTTATTGAAAAATAGTGTCGTCCAAAGTGACAGGGAACTGAATGTGTTTTATTTCCATACACTGACTAGGAGCAATCCTTGTGCAAGGCTGCATCATTTAGATATAATCAAGATCTGTAAGCCAGCTACTTAAAGAGAATCACTGGAGCTGGCAGCTTTCCTTAAATCTGATAATGGAATTAGCTCTTGTACTGCCTTTGACGGGTGATGGATACTAAACGAGGAAACTTCAGCTGGGAAATACTGATTCTCTTGTGGACTATGGATGTAAGGGAGGTAAGGCTAGATTCCCTTGTTTTGGTAAGTGGAGTGAACTGTTCTAAGTGTCATATTCCCACTTCCCATGGCAAAGAGAAATGTACTTTTAGTAAAGCAAGCAACACCTTGCACTACTGCTGGTATCTCATATCTACCCTGCTATGTCAGATGAAATTGGAAGATGTTTCCCTGCAGACCATGAGCAGGAGCACATCTCAGCTCACTCTCTGCTCTAATGGAGAGGGAATGAAGGGAGGATGTATTCTTCTTTCCTTTGGAGTTGGAAGTAATTCCATAGAAATTAATGGAGCCTCCCAGCACAAGATGAATGTGAAAGAACCTGGCTTAGATGTTATAGATTAAGCATAAGTGAAATTCAGAGAGAGAGAGGTTTGTGCCATAAGAAGTCATATAAAAATAAAATGTATTCTACTTGACTGGCTGAGAACAAAAGTGAATCAAAGTATTAATGAATACTGCAGACCAAGAAATAACTTCTGCTTCAGTGCCTCTTTCTTTCCTCTTCTTCTGCTATTTTCACACTGGTTGAGGTTATTGAGAAAGCTAACTCATGATATGCAAGTGATTAGGAGAGTCCTTTCAGACACAAATTATAATATCTGTAACCTGGAAGGAAAGAACGTACTAAACACTTATTTAAAATAAGCTCCAAATTATGAGTCTAATTTGTTAAAAAGAAACCACAACATTCTAATTAAAAACGGAGGTCTTTTTGCTTTGGAAAATTTCATGGGTAATTTCAGATGATGCTGAAAGTCTGAACGTTGTTGTGGTGTTTGCCAGACATTGTACTCCACTAATAACCAGCACTCAGCCTGATGGGAATAGGGAAACATAAAAGACTGTGAATCAGTGCTTCTAAAAATAGCCCTGGCTACCCCTTTCCTCCTCAAAAGAAATATAAAACCTTGAAAAAGATGAGGCTGAGAACAAGGTGAAGTAGCTGAGTGGAGAAAAGCAGCTTTTGCAAAAACGCCCCACTTTTCTAGAAAGTGGTCTTTTCTGCCTGCCTCACTTGCATGCAGTAAAATAAGTGTTCTGTGCTGATTTAATTGCTGGAGTAGTGTTGAGATGGTAAGAGAAGTCATATAAACCTAGAAAGATGCAGAAAAACACAGAAAATCAGATATCTTGTTTAGCTGGAATTGATTTTTATAGAATTTTTTTTCTGAAGTGAACTGCTGCTAAGAGAAAACACTGAGGAACAGCTCATGTTCCAGTTGGGTATCTGTAGTTGAAGTTCATTTTTTGTCTCATACACTAATATTGAGGGTTGATTACTATGGGATATACTGCTCCTGAGTGAATGTTCAAGCTCAGGAGACACTGAAGTTTTAAGTCCCCTAAAAACAGGTGGGCATATATAATTATGCCTAAGAGTTTGCAATGTGTGACTGTTGTAAAACACATAAAATTTGTCGGTTAAAAAACTTTATTTTCTGTTTTATTTCAAGGCTACAGTTGATTAGCCTTTGATGTGAATTAATTTTCTTCTTTCTAATATGTGAGGGTGTGCTTGTCCATGTACCAATCAACTTGTGCAATAATTCCACCTCATTCCATGTGTGGCCTAATTGCTCACTGGCTGCCGACTGAAGAGAGGAGGAAGCTTGTGCAAGCAGGGTGACAGAACCTGGTTCCCTTCCCAAAGTCAGCTGAAATGGACCTTGCTTCAGAGGTTAAATATATCCACTTCACTTGGAGGGAATTATTATTACTTCTCCACAGCTCTTCTGGCTGATTTGCACTTGGAAAATACAAAAGAGTAGGAATATATCTTTTTATGGAACCTAATTTTGTATCTGTTTCAGTAATTTGAAAATACCCTCAAGCAAGCATGTTAAAAAACCCTAATTTTCCTAATGCCCCAGCTGTGTAACCAGTGCGTCGTTTTTGCTATGTGCAATACCTTTGCAAAAGTGTTTTGAATTAGTGGCTGACAAGTTCCTTTATAAGTAATGTTCAATCTTCTAAGCAGGCAGACTAATTTTTTTGTTCTGCCTGAATTTGCAGAAAGGGTAACCAAATTAAGTACACATGACTGGGAAATGATATTGCTGGTCTTCTCAGGGTTTCCATGGAAGATTAGAGAAGAGTTATCTGATCCCTTTCATAGCTGGAAAACGCTAGAAATGCTAGTGTTATATTTTCATTGCAGGGTTAATCTGAATAACTGGTTAAACTGAGTGAAAAAGAGGTTTATGACTTCAGTGATCTTCTGAACTATTCACAGATTCACCCTTCCCTTTGCCTGGGGCGATACTGGGGACCCTGAACCTGAAGGAGTTTATGGATATTTGGAGGACTGTTGGCTCTGCACAAGTTCTACACCTTCAAAACAAGCAACACTCTAAACTTTGAACCTGGGAAACCCAGGGAGTCTAAACCAGAAGCCTTTCAGTGCCCAGTAGCCAAGTTTTGGACAACATGCAAGCAACATGCCAGATTAACTTCCTAGACAAGAAAGGTATTAGTACATTTGGCACCATGCCTTAAAATCACAGAGGGATTTTCTCAATTACTAGAATTGTTCTATGCCACTGGAACATTAATTGCACATTCCACTCTCATATAATAACCAGTGTTTTTGCTGTTCATTACCTTGGCCATCAAAGTTTCTGTGCCATTTTGAAATCTCCTCTATTATACCTGTCGTGTTACACATTTCAGGAGTGCTGGGGCTCAGGTTAAGCACTGCACCCTCACTACCTTTCAACAGCTTCATCTAACAACAGAAATCTGAAAAAAAATGTTGCACCTAATGGAACCAGTGCTTTTCTCCATGTCTAGTCCCAATGCCACAGGTGAATTTTTTTCACAGGAAATCACCTGCTAATGAACAAGTTCAGAGCTTTTTGTCACACTTTCCACATTTGGCCATACACCTTACATACTTTTAAATTAAAAGTTTACCTGTGTCCTCTTTGAAGCTGAGATAAACTCATCCTTGCCAAACTCAAGCACACAGCAACTTTTCCAGAAATAAATGGTCTCACCTGTCAGAAAAATGTAACAATTACCTGAAAAGTAGGGAATTCATTTGTAGTACTACTGATTTTACATTTAAAGAGTTCACACACAACATGGAACATGTTTGTTTTGGAACAATCAAATCCAGAAACCAAATTATTTGTATTTTGGGAATTTCCTCCAGTCTGTTGTTTTGGGAAAAAAGGAGCAAACCCCATTTATTTATAAATGGGATTGTACAAAAGCATTGAGAACAATATACTTTGTCAGTAGATAGAAGTTTTTTAAGGCATCAAAAGGAAGAATAAACTTATATGTGGGCTATTTTTTGAATATTTCATATACTTCTGATCTGCTCTGCCTTTTCTCTTTGTAAAACAGAAATAACATTGCTTTGGTTTTCAGCTGTTTATGGAGGTGTTTTCTTCATGAAATGATTTTGCTGAACAATTTTTGGGAGATTTTCCTCCCTCTGAATGGTGCAGAAAAGGGGTTTTTTTGAAAATATCAAAAGATAGACAAGAGAAAGTACAGTACAGTATTTTATCATTCTTTTCTGAAGGGAAAAGAGAAGACTGGGATATTTGGGACTTAATTAACTTCCTTTTGACACTGGAGGGCATCAATAAGGTCCTTCATATTACACAAAAAATTCTTCAAGGCAAATTCTCTTTCCTGCATTGCATATGAAAATGACTATTGCAATGAGAATTCAATTTCCTTTTGATAATAACACAATAAATAGGATAACCCTGAGAAATTGGTCTTTTACTTCCTTAACACTACGAAGTACAAAAAACCAGACTTGTAGATTTGGGGCTAGCTTATGGAATTTAATCACTTGCTTACTTCTCAGAGTATGCATTATCTTCTGTTACTTACTTGATTTTTGCTAAAAACAAATATACATGTCGGTGGATGTATAAGCATATTTTAATGCAATGACAGCCAAGTGCCAAATAAGGTAAGAGTTCTAAAAGTTGCATAAGGATCCATGGAGTCAAAATTAGCAACATGATTCTAATAAATACTTATAAGGTATAATTTTTCAGTCAGCCTACAAGGAAACCTGCATTATTCTTTTGCAATTAAATTCAAATGACATCCTTTCCTACCATTTAATAATTTACAATATTTCAAAGGACTCGAACCTTCCAAACCATGTATTTGAGGTTTTAAAAGAAAAAATCTGGCCTATATCTTATTAAATAAAATAAGAAAAAATACGATCCTACAATTTTAAGTGATGATGTATCCATTATCTCTTAATAATTTTGCTTGGGGGTATTTTTTTTTTTATGGATTATAATAAGGGCAGACTACAAAAGGATATTTAACATACAGTTAAAGTAGATGGCCCAAACTTTCAGGTCAGTTTTCTGTTATTGGAATTAATAGTCAATTTTTAGGTTGGTTTATTACTAAGAATGCCACCTTTCTAGTTAATTTTAAAGACTGGGATTTCTGTTCTAGCAAGTGTAATTAAAATGAGTTACCTAGGTTACAATGGGTCATTGATACGTGGAATCAAAATGACATTTTGTGTTGAGTCTTTAACAACTGGGGCTCGCTGCAAGAGCCATAGAGTGCTTTAAGTGTGTCTTTTATGCTTTAGTCCTTAAAATATGAGTTTGTGCTTAAACCATGTAGTTTGTTAAAGAGTGTGTTGAAGTTGTGAATAGAGACCTGTGACAATGAACTCAATGTTCTTTCACAGGATCTCTGTGACATGAAATTGAAATGCAACAAAATACATATGGCAAATAAAACACCCTTTTAGAAATGGTTCTGCAGTATGGGAATAGGTGGGAAATGCCATCTGAAAGCAAACAATGGAGATGTTAGGATCAGAAGAATATGCTGTGAAAGAAAATCCTCATTCTGTTGATAGGACTGACTCTACAATGAACTTCAGTCAATGTGCAGCCATTGCCAACTATTACACACAAAATTTATTTTGACCAATTTTAGTCTCCTTTCATCCTTACCTTGCTCTTTCAGAAGGGTCTGATGTTCTCCGGCCATTTATTAGGAAAGTAAACATTTCAGATGTAAAAATCCTAAACTCTGAAGATATTGTTAAATTCCTAATGTTTTAATAAGCTGTCTGGCTTTGCAGTGTGTAGAAAGATGGAGAGAGAAAAAACCTCAAAACATTTCTTGAAGACTACTTACTCATTCTAAATTAGATATTTAAAATATTTAAAGATTCTAAAGGGAGAAATATGAAACTTCATTTCCCTGTTCATGGAAGAGGCAAATAACATAGGTATGATTTGCATTTATGCAAGCTGAATGAAAATAATCTTTCATTTCAATACTTCTCTCTCTCTGTCTGTCTTTCCTGTTGACCTACATGGCATAAGGTAATGGAGACATACTGCTGGTTTCACATTGATTATTCACTACTAAATAATTTCTAGCTTTTATCATCCTGGAGAAATGAGGTACTTCTCTCTCCTTCTACTTTATTTTCAGCTCTCCAGTAAAAAAAAGGGATTTATATGCTATACTTTTGCTGGTTGTGTACTATTTACACAATATTTCAATTTAAGAACACAGTCTCTTTCCATAGATTGAAAGCTGGATATCATATTTGTCTTGATACTTTGCAGAAAAATGCTCTTTTTATCTCTGCTGGAAAATATAGCAGTATATTAACAAGGTGCTATTTTAGAATCCACCCTCCTTTTGCTGCACAATACCTTTTTTTTTTCTTCTTTCTTCCTAATATGTGTAGTCTCTATCTCAGGTTTTGTTCTTTCTCACTGGGAAGCATTCTGTAATAAAGATTATTAATTTTGTTCCTTCCCTCTTTTTATTTTTAAAGGTCATTCCCTTCTATTCAGACTTTATGACATTTTATCATTTTACAAGCAGAGGCAACAGCAAATATTGACCCTTGCTAAAGAGTGAATTTCTGTTTGTCTTCTATAATCTGCTAAATAGGCTGATTGATCTTTGTGTTACTGGAACTCTGACACTGCACAGCAGCCAAGACATTCTCGACAGTGGTTTCTGGTTTCCTGTCAGCAAAGCTAATGCCATATGTCTAGGAAACGTCCCAAAAAGCAATGTTTGCAGAATATAATTCAACACTTATCATATAATTTAGGTAATGACAGCTAAACAGCATCTAATAAAACATTTATAAATATAAGGTAATGCCATGCCCACCTCCACGTGTGTTATAGCAATGCCATGATATCCATTTTGCAGGCCAGAATCTGGTGGCCTGCAAAAGGACCCAGTGAAGGCTAAATTACCCATTCAAGGATTAACTAATTTCCCTGTAATTAGTATCTGAGGAACAGATTTAAAGCTTTGTTGAATCATGAAGATGTGACAGTTGTAATTCAAACTTTGATGTGCAGTTTCGCAGCACTTCAAGTTTGCTTGTTGGGAACAAAATTCCAGATTTCATTGTTTTTTAACAGAAAAAAAATCACAGTTGAATTCTGGCTGGGATCTATTGTAATAAAATAAAAAGGAAAATCTTGGTTTATTTTTTACTTTTTGGTGGGATGGTGGTGAAATCATTAAAGAGAAGCCCTTAAGCCCTTCTTAGTTCTGCAAATTTTTATGAATATGAATTGAAGAATAACTTTTAGAAGTGGTAGGCTCTCGGAGTTCACTGCCACAGATAAGATTGAATTTCTGGCAGGAAAAGTTGATTGGGTAGTAGTATTTAAAAAGAAAAACATAATAATCTGAGAGCAATATGTTTGTTTCTTCTGCTCTCATGTGTGCCTTTTAAATGACTGGAATATAATTTTGTCAGAGAATAAAAAACTGAATCTGAGAGACTGAGATGGTTGTAGACATTTCAACCATTATCTGAGACCTCAAGTCTGTCCACTATAAGGGAAATGGACTAAATGAACACTCACTATCACCTAACTGCTCTTGCAGCAACAAAAATTGTTTCCAGGAAAAAGAAAATTCAGAAAGGAAAAACACATGCAGGAAAAAATCTGCTCTCTTTCTACTTCCCACCACTGAAATGTTGGAAGCCATCTGTCCTTTCCTTGCCTGGACAGGCCATCTGGAGCAGAATAGATGAGACTTAAATCACCAGCCAGGCCGACATACTCACTTTGTACCTGTGTAAGGAAATCTGAATGCATTACAAATGAAACTTGAGAGCTGATAACTCCAAAAATGATTAAAAACCCCTCCCTTATCATCACTTTATTTCAGTGACAAACTTTTCATTTCCCCATTAGTGTAACACAAGCCTGTTTTTAAAGAGGGAGAGATAGCAGTATACAGAAGTATTTATAGCAATAGATATCTGAATAAAGGTTTGGAAGCATGGTCATGACTAATGAACAAGCAGGATAGGGAGAGCAAGGGTAAAGGTGAGGAAGGTCTTTTCTTGTCTGTGGTTGTGATGCTGGTAGAGCAACCACCTTACAGCGTACTACTCTAACCAGAGATCCTAAGCACAAACAAAAACACACAATCAAAAGAGTCAGAAGATCCTCCTGAATCAAAAAGCAGGCATTGAAAACTATTTTTTTTTAAATTTAATTTTTAATTTTAATAATTTAACTATTTAATGCCACTGTATCACTGGCATTTCTGTATCAGTATGGGAAGTTTCTCTGTTATTTTAAGGAGGTTTGGAAAACTAACCACAGTTTTGTCTGAAAAGTCGTTGTACTTGTTCAGGCTCAGGCAAAAGGTGATTGCATCTGCAGCAGCTTAGCAGAACAGATACCTATATGCTGTAGATACCTGCATCCTATTGCTGTGTGTGGCCTTTACAAAGGTGATTTAGCAGACCTGCAAATCTATAGGAAAGAAGAGACAGAGTGTCCAGAAACTGTGTTAACAGGAGAGGCAGGTCAAAACATCTTTTTTTTTCATAAGAGACAAAAGAAGAGAATTGGAAGTGGAGAGGGACAAAGTCTTTTGTGACAGGGTTTTGGAGGTTTTTTACTGCTGCTCCCCATTCCTTAGAAAAAACAGATGCCACTTTTCTTTCTCTGCATCATTCTGACATGCAGACTGGGGTATACCAATAGACTTGAAAGAAAGAGCAGACTTTCAACACAGAGGTGACCCAAGAGTAAGAGGGAAACCACGAATCTGAGCTCTGGCACCCCAAATGATTTCTGAACAATAAAATGCACTGAGATTGCTGGGATTTTTTTTTCAGCTGCACAGAACATTGAGCAAGAGCAGGCAGTGACAATCCTATGCCTTGATTTAGACTTCTTATGCAACCATACTGAGCATTTTCCATTTGCTGGGTCTAAGAATGCCCTTAGAATGTACTCAGTCAGGGTAAGTCCTCCTAATGTCCAGCCAGTCGCAAAATCATGTGGGTTGCAAGTCTGAGCCTTAGCCACAGCTTCCCTTTTAAAACTATTCTTTCACAAGCAACCTCATCTTTTGAATTGATTACTTACACATTGTTTTGTTGTGTCTGCTGAACATAATTGTTCAATCTGAACTGTACTCTTTAACCTCTATTTATATCCAGTACAACTATAATTATTATAACCCTGGGTAATATGGGTTATTAGTTGCTAATCCTTTAAAATAAAAGTATTTAAAAAGGAGCATAGGACTGATCTAATCACAGAAGTCACAACATGGCTGATGGAATCCAAGAGCATAAATAATGCTGGGTAAAAATTCTGTGAATTACTTAGTGCTGCCTCAAAATGTAGGACTTCATCCTTACTTTTCGGCTTCTGGGTGCAGGTTGTCTGATAACTTCCACTGAAATTTGAGCTCTCCATATTCCAGATCCATGTGGCACAACAGATTCTTTGTTCTCTCTTTGTGGAAAGATCTTCTCTACTATGCCCAAGCCAGTAAATATTTCATAAATTTTTTTTCAGAGCTAAAATATTATTTTACTGTATTCCATTAACCGAGTGTTTATTTGCTTGATTATCTTGCCATGGTTGCTTATTCTACAAAGTGTTGAAATGCCCCAAGTAGTCTGGATTCACCTAGCTCACTGCACTGTCCCAGACAGAGAAGCTATGTCAGGAAAGAGGGAGGATGCACTTCCTTCTGCATGACTCAATTTCTGTGGTCAGCAGGTTGGGGATTACTAGAACCACAAATTCAGACCAAACCGTTGAGTCCATCAGTAATTATTAAATGTATCTCCTCTGGCTCTGACTAATTTTTCTCAACATTTAATTTTTCAGTGCATGAAAATGTACTTCTTTTTGTATGCATTAAAACTGCAGTCTGGTCGTTTGTTTGGAGGATTCCCAGTTTCTGCATTTGGAGGGAAAAAAAAGGAGGGATAATCACACATTAATTGCCTTCTCCTAGCTGTTAGTTTCCAAAATGAAGAATTCTGACACATTTAGTTTCCTTTGTACAAAAGCCACCCACAGATCTGCCTATCTTTATTTCACTTCTTCTTGTACTTTTTAAAAATTATATATTTTGGAGGTGCAATTATCAGAACTGCAACCATGAATTTATTCATTTTAAAAGGGGAGTCTTTTTATAAAACACATAAAAAATATATTTCTGACTTAATTCCTGATCTATCAGTGAAACTTGTGTGCATGCAAACAACATAAATTCACTGCAGGACTGCAACAGAATATTTTCTGGATATTTTAATCTCCCTCTTTCTGCAAATTCCCCATGTCCCTAGGATAATGAGAACAGCCCTGGAAATTGGATAGTTTAGTGTTGACTCTTAAAGCATTTGGGTCATTTAAACTCTTTCTAGACTTAGCTGAACGTAAGGAGCTCTAAAATCATCAGCTAAGAATTTTGAACTAAGCCAAATGCAGGAATAGCTAAAATGATCATATGATTTTCAGGAAATTAAAGCAAGAAAGTATTTTCTGTTGAACCACAAACAATATAAATTAATAATTTTGTGTTTTGTTACAGGACTATATATTTTCAAATCCTTTATTTGTTCACCTAGTTTTTTATGAACTTCTGTATTTACTAAAAGGACAATATAGGAAAAAGAAAGATGAAACAAAGAAAACAGAGAGGACTAGAAATTTAAGTTACAGGCCATGTAGATGTTGGGTAATTGTGTCAGTATTGGTTGGTCACTTTGTGCACAGTTTCTCCAATATGAAGTTTGTCATGTGAATTTTTCTTTGCTTTCCACAGAAGTTGAGTTGCAATATTTTTTCCCTTTGTTACCTTTATTGTTGTTTTATTTCAGTGACAAACTTTGGAAACTTTGTTTAGGTAAACAGCTGGGATCTACGGGGAGGGTACCCAGTGGTATAAAAGGGCAGCTGTAGAAATCCTCGTGACAAACAGAGAAAGAAAATGCTAACTCCAAAGTAAATAAAATAACCAATTTATCCCCAGTACAATAGAAAAAAGACAGAACAGGAGGATGTTAGCCTTTCAGTGCAGTACACAGTAACTTGATAGGTAATCTTGCCCTCCTAGGCTGTCAAGTCCTATTCCCTACCATCACTAAAACTCAGATTTCTCTTCTAATACGTGTTAGAAAATAGATGCTAAGTAAGCTAGGGAGAACACTTACTTTCATATGTAGAAGGTATTACGAACAAAAAAACCTCTCCCTAACACAAAACTTATTTTCCAGATCGCCTGCATCTGACTTTATGTTCCTTTGGTTATGTGTCACTAATCCTCAATTTAAATATAATTTCACACTCATTCATCGATCTGTTGATTCTCTCCAAAAGCATTCTGAAGCAGAACCTATTTCCCTTGCATTTTTTTCATTGTCTCTTCATTTCAGTTTTCATTAAATACTTGCCATGTATTCTGTCAAAAAATCTTGGGGGAAAAAATTAGACCCTTGGCAGAAAATGTTCAGATCCAAGATGCTGTTGGTGCTTCAGTGGTTTTATTTTTGTTTGTTTGCTTGTTTTAATATTTATTCCTAAATAAATTTAAACATTTAAGACCTTAGTGGTTTTGTTATATTGAGAACACAAAAAATGATTTCATAACCACAGCTCATAAGAATTCAATATTTATTACTGGTTTTGCCACAAGCACATGGAAAAATTAATCTTAACAAGTTTTCACTTGTGAAAAACTCTCTGAGCAACAATACACAATTAGAGCACCTAATTAGATTTTGGCAGACTGATTTCCACAGCAGTTTAAAGTTGTTCTTATTAAGTATATGGAGCTCCATGAACTTAATTTTTGTCATTTTGCTTCAGATCAAGATAAATTATCAGCATTGAGAAGTAAATTAAAAGACTCACATTTTTGCAAGATGCAGACATATGAGCATGTTTCTACATCCCTACAATTGAATCAGCAGATGCTGAATGGAGGACAGACATAAATTCCTGATGTAGGGATTCTTTTCATTTTTTCCTTTATACAGACCATAGGAGTTGGGTTCTCTTCTGTGACTGGGACCTATAGGTACTGATACCAACTATAAGTAATATGAATAGATGGCTATCCTAAGGCTGCCCTAGAATTTTGTCGGATACTTGTTCTTTGCTGTCTTTGGGATAGGAAGTGAACTAGCAGGAAAAATCAACCTCTTGAGCTTCAAAGGCCCTCAGATGGTGCTACAAACAGTCTCAGATTGCTGCAGGTTATGCCAAAGGCTATTTTTGCCTTTTTCAGCCTTAATTTTTGTAACTGATGCTGTGGCCTGGAGACTGGAAAGGTCTTGTGGCACAATGCACCAGATCACCACTAATCTACAAACACACTTAGAAACACACTGCAAGAGAAGCTACCCACTGAAGGAAGGAGTTTTAGCTAACCCTAAGAGAGGTAGCCTAAAACTATGATTCAAAATGTACTTTAAATCTAACACTTAATAAGATTTTAAAAAATGCAACAAAACCAACAAAACAAAACAAAAACTAAACAGAAAAATCCGACAACCCTTCAAGTTTTGAATTCTTTATATGTTGTCTGGAAAATTCACTGCAGTTTGTAAATATTTCTAGAATTTCAGTCTGGGTGTTTTTGGTATCTGGCATAATATGTATAACACTCTTTCATGCCAGAGCATCTTACTACCCCAAGGAGTAACTGCGACACTCTTATAATATTTGATGGTTTTTTTGCCAAACGTATATTTACTGTCAGTTCTTGAAATTCTGAGGGACTGGCAAGTGCTTGGTCAGGACAGAATCTTTAGAATTTCACTTGTTCTAAGAAATCAGCTGCATCAGCAATATTTGGGAAGGTGCTCATGCCCATGATTGAGAAAACAGAAAATATTAAAGGCCACTACTTCTCTTTCAAAATATAGGTAAATTCAATTATGAATGGTCTTGCTCTTTTTCTCTCAAGGACCAAGAGATGTGGAGAATTTGGAGGATTTTTGCTTTCTCTTTTTTTTTGGGTTTTGTTTGGTTGGTTTTTGTTTTTTTCCTACACAGAGAAATTTTTCCTAGGTTTGGGAAAAGCTCATCTTAGGAAAACCACTTTACATAGAATTTTTTTTTAAACTGAACAAATTAATGGTTACTTAAAGGATAGCCAAATAAATGTAAATTTTGTAGTGAGAAGTATAAGCAACAACAATTATGGCAGCATCACTATCTCAACACAACTGTCACTACATGACCCTTTGCATAAATGGGGTTGTATTAATGAAAATACACTTAATAATTTTTAGCACTCCCTTTTTTCACAGCATAAGCAGAAAAGTAGCAAGATGATTCTTTAGGGAAACTTTAGATTATTATTTAGGTTTGCAATACACTGAAGAGTTTTTCTGAGGACAGAAACATTGCTTCAGCTCTTAAGGAGGTTCAAATTATTTAAACACTATCTTACAAGCTAAACAAAGCTGGTACTGAGAACTGAACAAAACAGTGGAATTCCAACAACTGTAACCTTTGCCAAAGTTATCTGTGACTTATGCAACTTAAATGAGGCTGTGACAGAAAGCTTAATCAGAAAACATCTGTCTTCTAAGATGTAAGATTCTTCTTTCTCTGAAGTCTGTTTAACAAACTCTGATTGCTTTTTCCTAATTGCAGCAGAACTAGTGGGACCAGATTGTTTCTATTTATATATGCAAAGGAATTGCATCTCTGAGGATAAGATTTTAGCCACAAAAGACAAAGCAAAGCAAAAGTCCTCAAGCCTTCCAGAAACTCTTCTATCAATTTATTCCACCACTGAAGTGATTACCAGCCAAACTGCATGATTTAGTTTCGTGCTCTGGATTTTAAGGCTTGAACGACATTTTTAGAAGTGAGGTTAGGGAAGGAGTCCAAGAGTGTAAGCTTATCCTGCAATTGTCTCTTAGTATTTCTTAGTCACTCTCCTTTTCCAAAAACATTCTAAGGAACAGATATTAATCCAAATGCAGGAAATAGAGGTTTCAGAGTAGTTCTGATGTAAGTTATTCAGGCCATTTAAATTCTGATTTCTGTAATAATAGTATTTGATATTAGTTAATGATGATTATGTCTCCCTCTGCATTTATTTTTCACCTGCACAAGTTACAGTGAAATAACCACCATGGTTCCCAAAACTACTTTTGTATCAATCCTTCTTCACACTGCACTTACACAGCAATAAAAATAATTTTTACTGACACATTATCCTTGCTACGTAGATTTCAAACAACTGTGCATGTACCATTTTAAAGGAATATGAACATGATCTAATGCAAGATACTGTCTTTTCCACATAAGATGCTTATGATAGTATGGCATAGCAAATAGTTCTATTCATGACACAAAAAAAATTACAAATTGCCTAATCTCAAGATTATAATCATAGAACCATAGAATCATAGGTAGTTCTGAGGTCAGAGGCACTCACAGGGATCATCAAAGTCCAGCTTCTGGCCCTGCACACGACAGCCCCAAGAATCACACCATGTGCCTGAGAGTGAAAGAGGTTTCAGGCCTGAAGTTGTCGTACAAAAAACCCCCCAAACTTTCTCAAAATACTGCCAATCTGACATTATATTTAATAATGAGATTATAATGGATGTAATGAGGTTAGGTCATATGACCCAAAACTTAAGTATGTTGTTATATTTCTCATTATTTATTGGTGTTTTATGTGTTTGTGCTACACACTGAGGAACACTAACTTTCCCTGATCACCCTGACAAAATTTGATTTAATCTTTAACCATATTAATCTTAATCTTTAAAAATCTTACACAGACCATGCATTTTCTTGGAATTGTCAGGCGTGTTCTCATGCTTCCTATCCTGAGCTTTTTAACTCCAGGCATTTTAACTCCTTGTTGACCTTACAAGAAGGGTTACTTAAAAGTTATTGTGCAGGATCCTGGAATGCTGCTGCCCTGTATAATAAAGTGTGACTAATAAAAATCATGCTGCTAAATCCAAATAAAAGAGAAACCAAAAGTATTTACAAAAAATACCAACAAAGTAATTGCTACACGTAGGATTAATAATGAAACCCTGTTACGCTCATTTATCAATTTTTATTACTACCATTAAGGAAAACAGAACAGGCAAGGAGGAAAGCTGAAGCAGTAATGGCAAAAGATTTAAGCAAAACCACAGGGAATATTTCATGTAGTTCTCTGTAGTGAGGAGAAAGCTGATCGCAAAATTTTGCCTGTGGCTCCAAGGGGGTTGCTTGGATCTAAGGGAGGTTTGTGCCTTGACTGCAGTTCACTGGGTTTGTTTGGGGACAGGTGGTGTGAGTAGGAAAGAGCTCTTGTAAAAAAAAGTCAAAGAATCATTCTGCTTTCCTGGGCTGTCATTTACAGCCTAAATAAGGCAGTTGGGCTGGCTTAGCTAAAAGTGAAGAAAAAGTGACAGTCAGCAACCAGAGAGCAAATAGACATGGCTTGACAGTACTAGAATATAAAGATAGGGTGTAAGTAAGACGGAACGATGTTGGTACTAATGGTTAAACTTGCAGTAAAAAAGAAGACAGTACAAAAGTTTCAAGATTGAAAAGGTACTTTAGTATTTTATTGCTGATAAAAAGTGTTTTAAACAGATAAATGACAAACATTGTGACAAAATCTAGCTGCCTTTCTGCCAAAGCTACACAGACCATGGAGGCAGCCAGGTGAAATTTGGCAATGTGTGTAGGAATATTGACTGAAGGAGAGACAAACTTGAGATAGATCATTACGGAAGATAAAAACCAGCTAGCTAAAAAAGAGTTTACTACAGCTGATTCAAAGACTGGGTATGAGCAATAAGAATTAACACGAACGTGTGGCAGTAGATTACCTGGGGAACACAATGTGAGATTTTAATTTAGTATTGCAGACTGCCAAACTGGATATTACATAGGCAGCACATTCATGTGTGTATTCTTTTAACAACCATCTCTAAGAAATGATCTAAGCAACATACCACTCTCTACCTCCTTGGATAGTGGAACCTCTGACACAGCTTCAACGATGCTTGTATCAGGTTCAGTTCTTACACTTGGTGATGACAGTAGTTCAAGATACTTTTGCTCCCTCAAAGTGTTCTGGCATTCCTTCCTGCCTGTTGTCTTACAGCACCCTATGTCCACAATTATAAAGCCACAATGTTTGAGGTGTTACTCTTGCGAATGGATTCCAGAAGGGACCAGATGAAAAATCATTAAACCTCTCTCTCCTCCCCTATCCAAAAAAAATTGCTGTTACTTTTCTCCAGCAGATCAGTGTCTTGGTTATGTTAACAGAACATCGTCATGCACAATTGTGCCCGTGCAGGATGGGAAATGTGTTAATTTCACACATGCACTTTCTATGGCAGCACTTGTTGGACTTCATGAAACATATGAATTTTGGAATGACTGACAGATGTGTTTTTTATAGTAGCTTAGGTGGTTTTGCAGCTGTTGCTCTGATGAGATCTTGTTTGATTTTGTGTTTGCTGATCCATCGAAGACTCACTTTTGGATGCTTAGATTGAAAAAAAGAATGAATGAAGAAGGAATTCTCATCTTCTTCCAGAATAACCTATAATTGTTTAAGAACTTTCTGAAGAAATTCCATTGCAGGAGGAAACACAGCAGAGCAATGCATATCCAATGGAATTTCTTCTCACAATAATAATGAAGTGCAACATTGTTGCTCATTCAAAGAAGTGATCTACATATTGTGCAGTCATCTTTTTACTGAAGAAAGTAATATTTAAAGAAGAGGCTTCAAGTGTTATCATCAGATCAGATATCTGCATGAAGTCATCTACCACAACTGTGAGTTATGCTGCTGCTCTTGCAGTGTCCTACTGCTGGAGATTCAATTAAACATGACACATCTATCTTCCAAAATTCCCCTTTTTTATGCTTCCACAAACATTTCTATATATACAAGTTAATATATTATTCCATACGTTGTCTCATGCTCATCACGGTAGTCACTTAAACTCTTAGAAAAGTGCACCTAACAGTCCAAGTGATTAAACCAAATTTAATGTTGATGGAGACATGGCATCTGCCTTTACTTATGCAGAGACAGGCCTGGGTAGGGCACCACTTTATGTTCCTCCACACAAAACTTAAGGCCAGTCTTAAGATTTCTTGTACCATGGATCTCACTCCTGTGTCTGACAAGATTCTGTGAGTTGTCATCGTATTGATCTTCCAATATCCTTCCCTATGTTTACAGCATAGAAACAGTTATAAAACTGTATCAAAAACTCTAATAAAAGTGGAATGTGGGAGAATCAGGTGCCAATTAATACTCAGTTATTCCAGTTAGCAGAGTAAATCAATAGCTTTAATACATAAAAATAAAGTAGCAATAACGCTGCATCACATATAAAATAAATTTTACTTTAATGTGATATAGCAACAAGACATAGAGATACAGTAGATTTTTCCTTAATAAACCCAAGTTCATGTCCTATATTACTGCCAGCTAAAGCTTTAACTTTAAATCATATATGTAAATAACAGTTCACTGTTGTATTTCTGTAACTAGTTTTGCACTCTGCTCAATAAAATAAATGACATATATCAAGTTACATAGCTGTTACTGGCAATTCAGAAACAATTTTGTGACAAAATATATCACACAGACTATCCCTCTATCTGATGCTGTAGTGGTTTAACCTCACCCAACCACCAAGCCAAGGATGCTCTCTCATCCTCCCCCCAGCAGGATCGGGGGGAGAATCGGAAGAGTAGAAGCCAGAAAATTCCTGGGCTGAGATAGACAGTTTAGTAGGGAAAGCAAACACCATGCACACAAGCAAAGCAAAAAAAGGGAATTTATTCACTGCTTCCCATGGGCAGGCAGGGGTTCAGTCATCTCCAGGGCAGCAGGGCTCCATCATGTAAAGGTTACTCGGGAAGACAAACACCATCACCCCAAATGCCCCTCACTTTCTCCTTCTTCCCTTAACTTTGTATACTGGGTATGATGTCATGTGGTCTGACATATCCCTTTGGTCAACTGGGGTCACCTGTCCCAGCTGTCTCCTCCCAAGCTCCCATGTCCCCTCACCGTGGTAGCAGTATGAAAAGTAGAAAAGGCCTTGGTTCTGTGTAAACCCTCCTCAGCAATAACTAACACATCTCTATATTATCAACCCCGTGTTTAGCACAAATCCAAAACACAGCCCTGTACCAGCTACTGTGAAGAAAATTAACTCCACCCCGGCCAAAACCAGCACAGATACCCATTGCAATAATATCCATCAAAATATACCTGACAAGTCTCTGTTTCAGAGCTGAAGGAATAGAATTTCTCTCTCTTCTATGAAAACCCTTACTCAGAAATCCTTGTCTATGCTCTGCATCAAAGTGATCATCAGAGAAGCTCATGATGTGGCTATAGATTGTTATCGTGTGTACTGTTTTTCACTGCACAAAGAAATTTTCAGCATCCAGCAAGATTTTGACTAAGTAAGCATTTGATTTTGTTATTACTATCAGTTATTTGCATCACTACTTCACTGATTAACCAACCATTTTGCATTTCTAGCCCTGACGTTTACATGTCAACTGACTCGAGCTTTTTACATTTGTGGTACAAAAATACTGATATGTTAGCCTGCAGGGTGTTTGGAAGCAGTTTGCCTGTGACTGAAGGAAGTGATATGGTTACCTCGTCAGTTTAAAGGATAAACTCTACTTGACCATGAGCTGTGCTGGGTGAACAAAACAATTTGTCTCTGTTATTACTGAAACAAGACGAAGAGCATGTAGTGACAGGACAAGGGGGAATGGCCTCAAACTGAAAGAGAGCAGGTTTAGATCAGATATTAGAAAAAAGTCATTTGAGTGTGGTGGGGCACTGGAAGAGGTTGTGCACTGAAGTTGTGAATGCTCCATCCCTGGAAGTGTTCAAGGCCAGGCTGGATGGGGCTCTGAGCAACCTGGTCTGGTGAAAGGTGTCTCTGCCCATGCCAGGGCGGTTGAAACAAGATGGTCTTTAAGGTCCCTTCCAACCAAAACCATTCTATGGTTCTTTCATGATTACTGAAACAAGATGAAGCTATCAGTAATATCTATTGCATAAAAACCATAGTGCAAGTATAGCAACTGAGACAGAATTGTATTGTGGGGAGTGGGGCAATTCTGTGTCTCCATTCTTTTTGCCCTGTGTCTGACTGAACTCCACACACATCAACAACACAGACCTGGATTCTTGTGCAAATGGATCCCGCTGCCACATCAAGTGTGCCCAGGCATGATCTGGCCTGCTGCCAACTCCTTGGCACACATTGCTGTGACAGCATTCTCCAGTGGAACAGAGCGATTACTGGCTTAACCCTATCACCCAGCAACTTGTGGCAGCCAAGTTCATTGCCAAAGCAAGAAAGAGCAGCGAATTGATGTGGAGCTAAGGTTGCCGGCTTTTAAAAAATACCTTTTTAAAGCAACGGCCTTGGGAGTGAACTGGTAATGGAGTGTGTAGATCACCATATCTGAATTCAGCAAATCCTAAAGCACAAGTGTAGCCAAACCTTCAGGCAATGCCTCCTATCCTGCTCTATGGAGAACTGTTGGGTAACAGAAAGACGGAATCACATAACTGTTAGTGTTTGAAGGGACCTTCTTCCAAGGCAGGGTCGCCTAGAGCAGGTTACACAGGAATACATCCAGGTGGGTTTTGAACAAGTCTCTGGAGAGGGAGACTCCATGACCTCCCTGGGCACCTGTTCCAGTGTTGGGCCACCCTCAGTGTAAAGAGGTTTCTCCTATTTACATGTTGAGGTGAAACTTGTGTTTTAGTTTATGGCCATTACTCCTTGTCCTGCCGCTGGGCACCACTGGGAAGAGCCTGGTACCATTCTATTGAGAGCCACCTTTGAGATGTTTGTATCCCTAATGAGTTCTTCTCAGACTTCTCATCTCTAGACTAAGCAGGCCCAGCTCCCGCAGCCTCTCCTCATACCATGCTTCCAGCCCTGACTCCCGTTTCCAATTGCTCTGCATTAAAACAGCTGGAAGCACAACCGTGGCACAGGGGCAGCGCCGGCTGAGGAGGGGAGGGGAAGGACAGGCACCGGCGCTGGAAAGCGGGCACCGGCGGGGCAGGAAACCGGCCCCGCCGCGACGTGTTCTGAACAAGGCCGAGGTGACTGGGCACGGAAAAGGCACCCACGCCCGCCGGCCGGGCACAGCGGGAGCACCTGGCAAGCGGAGCGCAGCGGGACGCGGAGCCCGGGCGAGCGGCCCCAGCCGCTCCCTGCCCCCTTCCCGCAGCCCGCTGATACCAACGCTCGCGCGCGCCCCAGCCAATCGGCGGCGGCGGGCTCGCTTCTCCCTCGCCTCCCATTGGTCCGCGGCGGCGCGGGGGCGGGGCAGCCACGCGCGCGCCCGCCCGCCCGCCCGCCCGCTGCAGTCCCGCAGTGCCGCCGCCGCCGCGCCGGGGCTCGCGCGCGCCACAACCGCCGCAGCGGCCGCGGGGCTCGGCGGGGCGGCTCCTGCCGGTGCGGGGCGGCTCCTGCCGGTGCGGGGCGGCTCCTCCCGGTGCGGGGCGGCTCCTCCCGGTGCGGAGCGACGTGGGAGCGGCGGGGCCGGGCGGGGCCGGGCCGGGCCGGGCTGGGCGCAACGCGGAGGTGACTCTGCTCGCCCGCAGCGGGGATGCTGCTCCTGCTGCGGCCGCCGCCGCCGCTAGTAAGGGGACAGCAGGCAGGAGAGCGGGTGGCCGGGGCGCCCGGCGGCATGTGAGCAGCGGCGGGAGCGCTCCCCGAGCCCCGCGGCAGCGCTAAGGGGGCCCCTCCCTCCGGCGGCGGTTCTGCCCGCGCGGAGGCGGGCGGGCATCCCCTCTCCAGCCGCCCGCGAGGAGAGCAGGACCGGCCACAAAGCGCCGCCGCCCGCCCTCCTCCGCACGCCGCGGCGCTGCCCCTGCCAGCCCCGCTCCCGGGGAGGGAGGGAGGGAGGGGGCCCCGATCGCCCCCTCGTCACCTTCTCGCCGCCCGATCCATGGGAGGAGCGGGCCGCCTCCCCCTAGGAAGTGCCGCCGCGGCTCGCCGGGACTGAGCGGAGCGGCCGGCGGCCGGCGCGGCGGGAGGATGCCACTGCTGCGGAAGGCGCTGCGCGTCTCCAACCGCTCCATGCTCGCCTTCATCTTCTTCTTCTCCTTTTCCTCATCCTGCCTCTACTTCATCTATGTGGCCCCCGGGATCGGTGAGTCCGGAGCCGCACCCTCGGGGAGTGGGGGTGAAGGCGGTGGTGGGGGGCGCGCCCGCCTCCCCCGGGCTGTCACCTCGGCGGGGAGGGCACGGGCAGCGCCGGGCGAGGGGTGGCTCGGCTGTCGGAACGCGATCCCACCCGCTCAGGAAGGGTCGAGGCGGCCGGCGGGGGCGGCGGTAACGTGCGCGGATGCCGCATCTTTGTTCTGCTGCTTTCAAACGCTCTAGAAGGTTCATCTGCCATCGCGAGGTAGGTGGATGCTGCCCTTGCTTCTCAGGCTGGCAAAGAGAGGCACTAAAGCGGCTCAGCGTTTCGTCGTGTCACAATGGTAGGAACCGGGAAAGAACTGCAAAACTGCTGGAGTCACTTGAATGTATTAATCTTTCAAATTGTTAGTAGCTGCATTAATAATAAAGCCCGTGTGAACAAAAATTAGGAACCAGTTTGAATATTTGTTTTTTACTTCCGTTAGTGGGATCTCTCTCTCTTCACAGGTTTTACAGTTTGGTAACTTCCACTTCTGAAGGAACCACTTCAGAGGGAGACAAACCATTGATTTAGAAGAAGCTTCATAAAAAAACTGTGCAAGTTTGTGTCTAAAACAGGCCAAAAAAATGTGCTGGTTTCCTTAGTTCACTCTTCTGCTGTTACTGGGAGACCGTCAGGCTTTTTCTCAATAGATCATCCTTTTGGAACTGGTTAGCATTACCCCATAGCTAAAGCCAGTGGTATCCTGTATGGTGCTCTGTGGGATTTCACTGTGTCGGGTGTCTTTTGGTTAGGGAATGTTTTCCTTTTTTTCCAGGGAACGTTGCCATGTTTTTCTGCACAACTCCTGTCTTACCAGGTGCTACCTAAATACTTGCAAAATCGTCTCTCTCTTTGTCCTTAGTGCTTAAAACTCTTCTCTGCAGTCATTACTACAAAAAGTCCACACTGATGTGACCACTGAATCTTCAGGAATTGTTTCCTGTTGATTGTGTCTTTATGCTGTTTGGCTCCCTCTTGTTCACCATCTGTTTAACTTGTAAATACTTTCGAGGTGCAATTGCTGCTTCTATACTTAAATAGTTCTATATAGTTCACTTACTGTTTTATAGGTCTCCCGTTACTTATGTACTTCCTACATTATTGACAAGTCTGCCAATTACTCTTCTAGTTCAAATAAATACAAAAAAATATGAGAAAATATATAATGCATTGGAGTTCTGAACTTTCTTGTCTGTCAGTGTTTCCCTGCTGAAAGGGATGTGATGTAGTCTTCCAAGTGAGAATGATGCTGGTGCCCATTTAGACATCTTAGGTCTTTGAGATGCTTGTGCAGGATACATACATAAAGTAGACTTTAATTGCAAGTAACTGGTATATGATTTAAATAGCAGAGTACAGTTTCTACATCTTTGTAAGTGAAACTTATAACATCTTACGTAATGTATGCAGCTGCAGCTTTACTTTGTTATTTAAATGCTTCTTCCCAGTGGGTATCTTCTTAGGAAGTACACTGTCTCACTAAACAAGGTTTATGCAGTATCTTGTTCAGAATCAGAGCCTTTAGTGATGAAACTTTTAATTTCTGACTTCATCTTTCTGCTCAGCTATTGGGAATTACGTGTGTGTTCACTTTCCTTTGTACCAGGAATGAAATTAAATCAACAGTAGGTACCCCAAAACTGTTCTTGGGGTAGGTTAGTTAGGTCTGATCAACCTTGAGGGTTGATCATACTCAACCTAGTCTCTCAAGAATCATACTCAAACTAGTCTCTCTTGCTATCTCAGACACAAATATTGTAGTTGGCCCTTTCAAGATGTGGCTTAACAATGCAAAAATCTTGGGTAGTTACATGAGTTTATGAGATTACAGCTCTTTCCAGCTACTGGTCAATGCTGTGCTGCCCTAACTGTATCCAGTTATGTTGTGAACTCATCCAACTTAAGCCAAAACCCTGCAATATTGAACTTATTCCTTGTCTGTGGCACTTCTTAGGTCCAGCTTGAAACGCTACTGTGCTGTGCTGGTCTGAAGGATCCTGGGGAAGAGAATATAGGAAATGGTAAAGGGAAGGGCAGTAGGAAAGTTTTATGTCTCAGCCTATCAGCCTGCAGATGTGATGCCGATTTCCCAGGAATTTGCTCCTTAAAATGTTACTGTGTGGAATGGAAAGAAAGAAGGTCAGATATTATCTCAAAACCAACAAGCTTCCTGGCAGTATTCATGGTGAAAATATAAGTTGTAAGAACAGAAGATTTTCAAAGCACTCAGGAGCACCCAAGTTTACAGGCAGATGATTCATCTAATAATTCTATGCTGTTTGGTCATGGCACTTGCATACTGTGATAGAATATTTCACTGTACTTGCTCCTTTTTACTGAGTGTAATGAAATTGATGTATCTAAGTCAAGGCTGATTGTGTGTGTGGAGAGGAGGAGGGCTTAAGATTGCCTATTGAAGCTCAGCCACCTTACCTGTTAGCAGCCTTTCATGCAATCATTGGGATCTGTCATAATTTATGTATGCAGATATGTTTTACTGAAGATATTTTAGTTCACCAGAACATTTTCTTGCTCAACAAGCTACAAGGCACAGTGTCAGAGGGGAAGAAATTTCTAATTGTGTTGTAGGGAACTGGAGCTGCTCCCTGGCTGGCTTCTCTTTGTGGTGGTCAGAGGAACTGAAAAGAGAGGGAGAAGTTGGACTCCCAAATGTTTTACGGACCAGCAGTGTACTGGAAGGTGGAAGAGGAAAAATTGAGTGAGTTATGCAGCAGAATGGTTTCTTGAGATGTCAAAGTTGATTGAAATTTTGAATTCTTATGGGCTACTGGAGTGGGATTCCCCCTTACCAAGCAATTCCTGGGTTATCAAAGGGAAAAGATGTCTGCACAAGTAAGCTGTTAGCACTGGAAGTATTCTCAGAGGTCTCTATCACACCTCTGTCCCTCACACTATTTAGAAAATAGAGTTACTGCATTTTTTTTGACAAAATGGCAAATTTTGTAACAAATGCAGTTTAGGTCAACTTGAAATATTGACATTTTGATTAGAGGAAAGAAATCTTAATTACTTATTTTAAGGTATTGAATTATTTCTGTCTAATAATTAAATGTTTTCATTTGCACCGTAATTACAGATATTGCAATAATATCACTGCTTTTTTTGTTGTTTTGTTTGTCTTTGTTTGTTTTTTGAAGAGACCTCTCAAAATGTTAGTTCTTTGGGAAATGGAAGCTTTTATTATTCCATGTATTTCAGAATATGAGGGGAGGAAAAACGCATTTCATGTTTTCGGACATGGTTCTGTGTTTTGAGACTAAGACATATAATATTGCAAATAATATAAAAATATAGGATTTAAGTGGTTGAGAAGAATTCATGCACTATGTTGGGATTGTTCATGGGCCTGCTTTTCCCTTTTCTGTTAAGCACAGGTGATTGGATGTGGTAGAGGTGGTTGCAACCCTACCTCAGCACCCTGCTGGTCTTTTGATAGTCAGAGGAGCTGAAAAAGAAGAGCAGATTGATTTCTAACTATTAAATAGAGAAGACAACTGTTTTTCTAATTTTAGTTTTTCCTGTTTAATTGAATGGATGTTTTGGAGGAAAGCCTTGAGGGATAGGGTGGCAAGTTAAAATAGTCAAAAAAATTTCAAATGTTTAAAATTAAAAAATTTCATTTAAATGTTTAATGATACTTCTGTGTGATAGTCTCAAGTGTTCAGTGAAAGCAGATAAGAGGTGCTGCTTCTCCAGAATGACCTCTTTTGTGACAGTACTTCATTTGGTGCTCCTCTGGTAAAAGCAGAAACTGAAATTTCTGATCTTGCATTAATAGCCTGTGATTCTGAAATTTCATTGAAAGTTGTAAATATTCGTGTATTAGATAAACGCTGAAGAAGCTAGCTGAGAGCAGGAATATTTGGTACCAATATGGGGGTTTTTTTCAGTGTTGTAGATAACAGTAGTAATAAAAGGGACTCAAGTAATCTATGTCTGGTCCTGACAGCTATCCAGAACCCATATGAAGGTTCAAGTTTACAGGTGGAAAGCATCCAAAGATTAGGAGAATGAGACAAATTAACAAGACAGTGATGACTAAGGGAGAGCATTTGCTGGTCTAATTTCACTGCCAAAGCAACCTGAGTATTACAGGAGGCATTTTTTTCTTTTTTCCTTGCTTTTCCCATTTGCTCTCAGCATTATAACTGAAATTACATTGGATGACCTAACAGGTCTCAGAAAATGACCTCTTATTCATCCCTGGGTTATTCCTTTCTGTCTTATTCCAGCAGAGAACCTTTGCCAGACTGGGTGGAAGAGTACCTTAGAGTTCTCCATATTGTAGTCAATTGTGGTCTAGTTTTTCAGCCAGAGGGTTCTTGAGTACTGGAACAAGCTCTCCAGGGAAGAGGTCACAGCATCAAGCTTGACAGAGTTCAAGAAGTGTTTGGGCAACATTCTCAGGCACATGGTGACATTCTTGGGGGGAGTCCTGTGCAGGGTCAGTATGGTCGATGGTCCTGATGGGTCCTTCCCAGCTCAGCATATTTTGTGGTTCTAGCTTGTCTACCTTGGACAAGATGACCTATGCAGTTCAAATAAGAACTGGCTATGAAACAGTGCAGTGATCAAAGAAGATGCAGTCTGCTTTGACATCAGTAACTAAGAATCCTGAATGGTGAAATGAGATTGAGGAGAAAAAAACAGCTAATATTTTCTCTCTTATGGTCTCTTGCTTCTTTTATTAAAACCTTGCTCCTTCTTTGTCAGTCCTAACCAAAAGGCACCTGTGCAGCCTACATAGAACTTGGAAACATCTCTATTGGTTTTAGCTCACAATTCTTATAAATCCATTTCCTGTTCTGTTACTAGGGAGTAGTTTTCCTAATAGGAAAGAATGACTTTTTGAACTTGTGCGGAAATGGAGGAGAGTGCTGAAAATGCTGTCAGCAAGATAACCATTTGCCAGTGCTTCCAGATGCTGAGCCCATAAATATGGGCACAGCCTTTGTGCTGATATTCCTTGTTCCTGGCGTCTGTGGCAGTTGTGGTATTTCTAAAGACTTGTTGTTTGATTATAGAATAATTTAGATTGGCAGGGGCACCTGGAAGTCACCTGATCCAGCCGTCTGCTGAAAGCAGATCTTACTGGATCGAATTGCTCAGAGTCCTGTCCAGTTGAGTTTTGAATAAATCCGGGGATGAAGATTTTGCTGTCTCTCTGGGAAACCTGTTCCAGTGTCAGACAACTGTGAGAAAATTGTAATATGTAATCATAGTATCCCACCTTGTGTTCATTGCCTTGCGTCTTTTCACTGTGTACTTTCAAGTGTTCAGTTTAGTCTTCTCTATACAACAGTACTATATTGCTGAAGACAGCAAAGAAATGCATCCTCCTCTTAGCCATTTCTATTTAAGACTGAACAAACCCATTTCTTTTAGTTTCTGCTTGTACATAATATGCTTGATTTTGGAAGGTTTCCTCTGGGCTTGCTCTGGTATGTTAATGTTTGTGTCTTGGTGGGATCCCCAAACTGGACATGGTACCCTAAATACGGTTTCACCCCAAATACGGTTTCACAAGCTGCTGAAGAGACAGCAGTTGCTCCTATCGTTTTGCTGGTTATACTGTTGCCAATACAGGGCAGGATACTGTTGACTGTGTTTTTGCCACAATGATAGGTGGCTGGTAAATGCCTTGTCTGGGGGTTTTGTATAGAGCCTGTGTGTAGGTCTACTGCAACTCAAGGGCTGCAGTGAAAGAGGACTAAGACAATTTGCTTGTTTCTCCTGCTGTGTGGCAGTATCTGATAAAATTCTGATGAGTTTTGCAGGATGTGGTAGATGTTCATGCTTGAATTTCCCCCCCCCCCCCCCCCCCCCCCTTCCCCCTTTACTGCCTTCTTTTATTCCTTTCTAGGAAATTATTCTCATGGGACTCTTACAAGTTTCTTGAGTAAATGAGACTTGTCTGTCCCATTGTTTCATAATTTCTGCAGGGAAATGTCTGTATTACAGAACTGATTGTTGTTTGGGAGCTATTTTCAGCTATATTCCATTATTAAAGTTCACCTGTTATTAAAGGCTTCATTTGGAGGCAGGAGTATTTTCATTAGCTGCAGAGGTCTTCTTCTTGCTTGCATTGCAGTTTTTCATGTCAGTTCCACGAATTATCATCAAATCCTTTACCTGTGAAATTGTAGCCAACTTTCTGATTAATAGGGACCTTCCTTTTTCTCTTGTGCAAAGGGGAAAATGGGGTTTAAACACTCTCTGCTTGATCTCTGATTTCCAGTGATCAAACGTTCCTCAGCATTCTGAAATGCTTGAGCTCATTGAACCCACTTAACTCGGGCAGTATCATGGGTAAGTTTCCTGCCTTGTTCTGGGAGGTGCAAAGACTTTTCCATTATGTTGGCCCAGCACAGTCATTCCTAGCACCTGATGAGGAATAAATTACTGTAGTCCTGTCATTCATGACTGTCTCTCACTTTTACCAACAAATTAACTTTGAATAAACATTTTTTGTTTGTTTATTTATTTATTTCTATATCTATTTATTTTTTGTTTATTTATTTATTTATATATTTATTTCTGAATCAGTTTTGCATTTTTTTCTGATCGTTTTCCTAAAGCCGTTGGGTGTTAGTACTTATTAGTCAGGGAACTTGCCTGCATAAGATTTCAATCAGTATTCATTTTGTGATGTTCTTAGTCAGAAAACAGAAAAAAACCCAGGTACTTATGGTGTACAGCTAGCTTCACAAGGACAAAGTAATTATGAGACCTCATGTGAAGTGAGTTTTCACTTAAGCCAGCCAGTTATTTGAATGCATTCTTCTTGTGGGTTGAGAAGGAGAGATTGTGTACCCTGGAGACATTTATCTGAACTGTGGTGCTTTACTGACGTGGCCAAAGCTTTAACCATTTCCACATCCGTCTGTGGTGAAAGATAGCTTATCTACTGGCTTTTCATTAATAAGACTATTTCTACAAGTGACTACCTTTGCTTGCTTTTCTATGGCTCTTAGTCCTAGGTAATCTTTTGTACTCAAATTATGCAATGATATTATGGGGAACAGCATGAAATGGTTATGCTTTGTGTGGGATCCAGCGCTAGATCCCCGTGAACACAGTGCAGAGATTGGTTTCAGGACTTTAAAATACAAAAGATGATTTTTTGCAAGGTATTGCCAATGGTCAGTTCACTTTCTTAGATTTGCAGTTGTCCTTCTTTACCTTCAGTTCATTGTGCATTTATTGAATTATTCCACGGCTTACTGTCTAATCAACTAATAGCCTGAGAGGATAAAATAGTATCAAATATGTTGAAAATTATATTGAACATTGTATCCTTTATCATGCTTAAAACTACTGCTAGGGAAAGAAAATTTGATTCAATTTTTTTTTCACTGTGAATGGAGATCCCCTCATTTACTGTCTCCAAATAAACAGTGAACTGACATTTATCCAATTCCTCAGACTTGCAGTCAGAGGACTCATCCATTTGGCATATCCATTGTTGCAGTGAGTATACAGAGGCTGTTTGAAGTATTAAAACAATTTTGAAGCTTCTCTGTTGCAGCTGATTCAGATTTGTCCATCTGCACCATCTGAATGATCACTGTTAGCCTCCAGAAACACTGGTAGCTTTTGTTTTTATCAATAGATTGAGGTGATGTGTCTTTCTAAAATGTTTTTCTTGCAGGGAGGTGTACATATACAGACTCAAATGCAGTCTCACTATCCCTGTGAAATAAATTTGGATTTATTATTATTTTACAAATAGTGCAAAACTGCCATTGAATATACAAAAACAAATCAAGAAAGAATATATTTCAAGGCACAGTTTTTTTTCTTTATTTCATGCTTGTTGTATCTGT